>NC_142135.1:54635000-54932500 GCF_024610735.1 Ursus americanus | reverse complement strand
TGTAAATAGTGTAAATGATGAAATGTAGACTCGGTCTACTATAAAGACTTCCTTTATGGTATATCATAATGAATTGTGAGATTTTAGTAACTACCGAAAGTAACCGACTTAACTCTTACTTTAAGTTGAGGTAAGCTTTAATTGTGTGTGGTGAAATGGGAGAATGTTTCATGAAAGATGCTGGACTTTTCTTGGAACACGTGTACCCGTAAATATTTAGACTGAAGGATAACATTTCATAAGCTTTCATAAACTTGTAAAAATATTTATAAGAACCTTGCCAAAAACATGTATTTTAGTATGATTTATATTAATATACTACAATGCAGCATATTCTAAAATAGGTATTAGATATTCTTAATAGTAACTGGATTTTAGACTCTGAAAAGTAAATTGCAAATCATGACTTTTTGAGAATTACATGCTTGCATTTCACAATCTCATCATTTTTAAGAGAAATAAACTATTAGATCACTTAATGCTAAGCACAACGATACTGAAAAACAAGACTATACCACTAAGTGACAAAATGTTACTTTTATATTTATCCTTTAACATGAAAAAGATGGAAGCATGGTAACTACCTTAAAGTTGCTTTGACCCAAAGCAATCAAGGATAAATAACATTTTCATAGAATTCTTTTCCTGAGGGACGTGAGGATACCACCTTATGATGAAGCATAACTATCAACTTAATAACAAAATGCAAGCAAAGGTTAGAGACTGATTTATTACTTCAAAACAATGTCAAGCTAAGACATCAATGCATCTTTTTTTTTAACATACTTGCTATTTCACATAAATCTGAAACTCAATTTAATAGGCTCTAAAATAGTATTTTTACCATTGTGTATGGGGGCAGGATATGTATTGACCCCTCTTTCATAGAAAGAGCAAAAATACATTTAATTGTACTGCAAAACACATTCTGTGTATAAATTCAAATAGGATCTAGAGAGGAAGAGATTTATATTTATATCCTTCTTCCATGCTGCCCATCAGTTTGAAACTGTCTTCTTTAATAAATGCTAATGATTTGGTTGATTACGTTTGTGCATGTACTTACCATGCAGTTTTGGGAATCAACTGCTGATGAATCTTATCAAGAAGAGAAATTACAGCATTAGCTCATTTGCTTTCCAAACAGCAGGAGTGAGAGTTCTATCCAAAATGATATTAGTGATATTGTTTTAACATCCATGCAGAAAAGTACATACTATTTCTTGCCCGCCTTCTCAGTGTTTCTTAGACAAGCTCACATTTATTAGACAAGGTCTCTTTTTTCTGTGTAGGAATATAACTGGATGTATATTCTAAATCAGGAAATCAAAACTAAAACCAAAAAAAAAAAAATGGAAAACTTATTTAAATTGAAGTAGCTTATCCAAGTTTGAGAAGGGAGCAAGCAGAGTTGTAAAATCTTTTTCCCCCTACAACAGGAAAATAGGAAAATGACATGTGCTCATGTCAATTTCATTATGTTCTGTTTCTATTAGAGGATTTCTTACTAACTCGTAAAAATGTACATTACCATACAGTTTTTCCCACCATAACTTATATAAGCCACTGTTATATTAACTAGCACGGTTGTTAGCCACAGATACAATGCCCAAAGGACAGGCTGGGCTTCCCACGGCAAGCTAGCTCTTGTCCTGTGTAGATTAGAGTAGCAGAGCCCTGTGTGTGTTATCCTGAGAAATTGGGCTTCACTGAATCTAAAATCAGCATGTTTCATTGGTATCTTTTAGTAGGATGGCTGAGGGCTTTGCCATATTCATGAGGCACACAGAATTGAGACTTCGGGCGCACCGTAGAACATGTGTGTTCATGACTTGAACTTTAAAGTCAGTTCGAGGTTTTCACGTCTGCCTAAAAGGGAAACAACCAGAAGTACAATCTTGATTATATTTCCTTCATCTTCTTCTAGCCAAATAACAAAGGGCAAATTTATAGAACTGTAGATACAGACATAGATATAGATTTATCTCCTTATATTTGAGAGGAAAGATTTGGATCTACATATAGATATATGTAATATATATATATATATATATATATATATATATATATATATATATATTGCTTTCCTCTCTGATTTAGAAGTGCATGCATCATTGCTGCTTAGGGAACTATTAACAGTTCATAACCACAAACTCTTTCCATCAAAAATAGAAAATGCGTGTACGCATATATAGCATAAATATTTGTGCACATATACACAACAAAAATATGTTTCAATAGTAAGAATGGATGAAGGATTATAGAAACATCATGAAATTAAGAGAGAGGAGAAGATAGAAAGCAAACCAAATATACAGGATCAGCGAAATATGGTATGGTATCACTTGATGGTTTCTATACTTAAGTAAAAGCCAAGGTTTGATTTTTACATTTAAATATTTAGTCAGCTCTTTTTATAGATCACTCATGGTAGAGGCCATTTCTAGAGTGAAGAGAAAGGCTTACTAATGTTTCAGTCATTTTGAGATTATTTGGGGGGATTTTTAAAAATCATGATATAATACATGATATTTTGTGATAAGAAAGAACATAAGTGAATTAAATTAATGTACATTTAATTCTTTGCCTTAAAAGTTCCTTTGAATACTAAAGTGACCAATAAATTGGAGTGAGATTTTACACAAATGCTATCTTTTTTCTTACCAAATGTTAATGTAAAAAATTTTGAACAATAATTCAAATATCAAGGTGACAACAGCCTTTATTTATGTATATTTAGTTATTGATATTTAGCATATTAAAGTAAAACAAATTTTATTTCTAAATTATTTAGTAATTCATTAAAAATAACAACTGCAAACTAATTAAATGTTAACATAAATAATATACTACACTAAGATAATCGTATTTCCAAAATTAAAAAGAGCAAGGAAAATGGTATTGTTTTATGAATCTCTTTAATATGTGGCTTAATAAAAGATGCTGAATTCTCATATCTGCTTTTACATTCAGTCTTGCAATGAATTATTTGGGTTGAGGAGCTAAAGAAAATCCAGCCTCTCACAAATCTGTAACTGGGAAGGAAACAAACATGTTAAGTAGAATTTTCATCTAATTGTGGATATTCTTCTTTGATATACAACAAATGTTGACAAGTAGTAGTTTCTTAAAAGTTGTAATATGGAATTTGACAGCATATCAATAAGCCTTCCATTCTTTTTATGTTCATTTCCCTTCTTTATCTTGCATTCCAAATAGATCATCTTTGACTGGTGCATGATTTTTATAACATCATGAATTAATCTGTTGGAAAATATTGGTTCACTGGGTTATGCAGATCTTCCAATTATTAACACATTTCATTATACAGTATTGAAAAATAATCACACTCACTAATATCACTATCACAGTCCCATTAGAAATTTCAGTATTGGGAATCTTTCCAGCTCATAATGGCAGATATAAATTTTCCAAAATTCTAATATTCCTTGAAAGCTAAAATTTTATCAACAACAAATAGTAGAAGTGTTTTCCCTTGGTGTTACAGACTCACTTTTTTAACTCAAGGATCGAGGACTTTGTTTGTTTTGGTTTTGCTTTAGGTTCAAGGGTATATACTGAGGAATATCATGACTTCCATTATGGTTTGGTGCTACTTGATTCATGCTAAGAATCCAGAACTGCTAAGGCTCCAGCGTTGTGTACAAATTTCAACCCACATGAAAAAAGAAAAAAACGAAAGTATTATGAAAATAGTTTTGATTTCCAGGACTTTCTGAAAGTAGCTCAGGGTTTCTAGAGGTCTGGGGGCACACTTTAAAAAAACACTGCTCAGGGGCGCCTTGGTGGCGTTGGTACCCCTTGGTGGTTCAGTCAGTTAAGGGTCCAACCTTTGGTTTCTGCTCAGGTCATGATCTCAGGCTGGTGAGATCAAGCAGAGCTCCCTGCTCAGTGGAGAGTCTGCTTGAGATTCTCTCCTTCTCCCTCTGCCCTTCCACCCCGCTCATGCTCTGTCTCTCTCTCTCTTTCTCTAAATAAATTAATTAATTAAATATTTTTTAAAAATAAAAAAAACACTGCTCAAAGAACCTAAAACACAGCTGCAGATGTTCAATAATCATTACTTGATATTCAGTATCATCTAAGGATTGACAAGGATTCAATCCTTGTTGTACCAACTACAACAGCAACACCTAACATATCCAAATGGCTTTGCAAATAATTTTATGTACATATTATGCTGTCTAATCCTCTCAATAAGCCAATAAGCTATTATTATATTTTAAAAGAGAAAATTACAGCTTTATTTAATGACTTTTCCAAGGTCACAAGACCTGTAAATGACAAAATCCAGATTTATATCCAGGTTTTATGAAGTCCAGGGTTCTCATTATACCAGCTGTTTAATATAACTCTTTTACAGCCTCCCTTAAGTAAGGGAATAGTGAATAAATCCTGTGCCATCCGCTTGATGGCCAGTCTCTGTTTAAGCACTATTACAGCATTCCATGGATATGTATAAATCCTATTCCTGCTCCAAATCCTTCATGGAGTGGGAAGTCCAATCTCACATCTATTTAATCACAATCCAAAACTGCACTACAGTTATGTGATGCCCCTCACCACACCTACTTAGTTTTCTTTAATTGTTAAAATGACTGATTGCTGGTTTAATCATTCTACTGGCTAAAATAATCGAAAATAACCACTGACCATTTCAATGGACCACTGACCAGTTATTCCAGTCTTGTGATCTAATCAACCACATACAGATCATTATTAACTGTTCTGACCAAAAAGAACTTATCTAAATCTTAGGGGGCCACAGGAATACAGGGAACAGTAGTTTAAAAAGTAGTTCCTGAAACTTACAAAGTGCTCTTGCATAAGACTTTTTAATTCAGACCAGCAGAAGCCCTGGATCCTAGCCTTGATGCTAACAAATTAGTTTTGTGAGTTAAGGAAATACTCAACATCACCATGTCTTGGTACTCTTGTCCATTTAATGAGAGGGAATTACTATATGACCTCTTATTTTGCTTTCAATCTTAATGTTGTATGATTTTTATATAGAAAAAAAAAGCGTTTTCCTTTTAGACAGTCATAATTTTCTTCATTTATAAGTTCTCTTTTCATGCCACTCTGTCTTCACACTCTGTTGAAAGTCTTCAAAATCCAATTCATTGCTCAAACTTATACATAAAAGGTTTATAGAAGCTATCTATTTATCTATCATCTATCTATCATCTATCTATCTATCTATCTATCTATCTATCTATCTATTTATCTATCTATTATCTAACTAACCAGCCATTTAGACCCCTTAAGTGTGGTATTTAATAAAATCTACTCAAACTCTGTGTTTTCTTCCACTAAACAAAAATGAAATTGCTTCTATAGCATTTATGTTATGATAAATTCGGGGTGGGGTTTATAGAGATTGATCTCCTCTGCTAATGATTAATTATAATCCATCCTGAAATATTAATAAGTATCCCGTATGAGCTATGTTGAGGAAGGGAGGGAAGAGAAGGAAGCTGTAATGTTTGTTTGCAATTACTGAAATTACGGAAGCAAAGGTCTTCCAGAGACAGAAATATAATCACAATTATCTGACCTGTAAAAATGGTTTTTATTTCTGCAGCCAAGGAACAGCAAATTATTGGCATTGGGAGCCCTTTTTATAAAAGCTTTTTATAAAATCCTCCTTTGCATAGCTATATTTTTTATTTACTTTACAGCATTTAATCCCTTCTATCTAATATTGAAATCAGAGACATTCTGTTATCCCTGAGAGCATGTTTTAAATAAACTACTCTGGAGCCTGGGCTTTGCAGCTTGTAAGCCACCTGAGTGTGGTCAGGTGACTTGTCCTTTCTAAATCACCACGGAAGAAAATGAATCAGGTGTCTCCTGGCTGCTGAGGGCCATGTGGAAAGTACATGTATGCATGGCCACGTCACTGCGATGCCTCCACCACTCGCTTAATCCAGCCCTGGATGATAAGTGACAGCACAGGAAAGTGGCTGGTGCGTAGTAGGCAATCGATGCACCCTGGAGTGTGCATGTGTTCTAAATCTAAACTGCAAAGTGCTTAAAAAGAGAAATAGCATTTTCATTTACGGAGTACTGTGAGAACATGAAAAACATTAAATAAAGATAGCAAATAATAGCTTTATAACTATTGTTTAAATGAGATACATAAAGCAAAATAAACAGTAAGGGGAGGCCATTGAATGGCCATCAACAGGAGACTGTTCAGATAAATAAAGGTGGATCATATAATAGAATATTATGTAGCAATTAAAAATAATAATATAAAGCCATAATTTGTTCATATGGAATAATTGCCAAGATATATCAAATGAAAATAGCAAGACGCAGAAGAAGATATATAATATGTTCCCATGTGTGTAAAGATATGTACATGTGTACATTTAAATATACAAATGACAGAAGGATTAAAAGCTGATAAAACAGTTGGCTCTGGAGGGGGACAGTATTTACTAAATACGCTTTTATGTAGTTTGCCTTCTTTTTCAACATGAGTACACTAGTTACACTTGTTTTAAGATAAATAGTAGTTAATTTTTAATGTAAAACAGAGATGATTTATATATTTATAAGGCAAATCATTGACATGCCCGCCATCAAACAAACAAACGAAAATTGACAAAGGATCAGTTTTATCACAAGTTTCTTGGCATCCTGTAAAACCAAAGAAAGGATGTCTTTAAATATTTCAACTCACAAAGGCATTAATTCAGAAGAGACAGAGCCATTAACACAGAACAACATAGCCAAAATGCATTGTTGGTAGGATTGCCAGGTAATATACAATAGTTTTATTTGCTAAATCTGCAATTTCAATTATTGAAAAGAGAAAAATGTTCTGAATTCTTATAATACTATGTGAATTCGGTGCCAAACACTGATAGTTTCCAGATAGTCAATTTTCTTATTATTGTTTAGGTAAAATACATTGAACTTTTAATTGAATTTTTTAATAATATTTTCGAAAATACACTAAAAATAAAAATGATTCTCCCGCGTTTAAGATATTAACATCCATACAACATGTAATGTGGCTCCAATCTATTCTTTCACATTAATGTTCCAATGCTTTCTTATAATTCCAATATATTACAAGCAAAATAAGCCTATCTACCATTCAGTGAACACGCCTTATTCCTGAATACTCACTCCAACACTTCCTCTTTTCCCTCCCTGTCATGAATCTGCAATGTCCTCATGAGGTCTTCTAACTGCTTCAATGAACAGGTTCTTTTCATTTGCATAGAGCTTTTTAAATAATGTCTTCTATCACTGTAACGTGTATACATATCAATGTCCCTAATAGATAAATAAAAGCACCATGAAAGTAGGAAGCAATCACTTCATCCACATCTTTCATCTTCAATCACTGTGTGTGCTCCAGTGGCCTGGCCTAGTATTTTACACAAAAGGAATATCCAACAGAGTCCAATCGATGTGTGGGTGAATGGCAGGAGATAGTTCAGTCCCTCTGAAGATTAAACTCTAGTCAACTTGGAATGTCATAAAAAAAATAATAATAACTACTCTCATCCAGCATCATAATCCCTCTCTATAGTTGAAAATAATTCCTAAAATGATCCTCGGCCATATTTTTTCCTGGCTTAAAAAAAAAAAAAAACAGTTAAATTCCATGTCTTTAAGATTTTCATTTTATTTTCCTATCCCTTAATCATTCTAGCATTATTCATACGAATCCTCAATTTTTTTAGTTGTCCTTTAGGCTGGGGAGTGCAGAGTTGGGCATTATGTTCTAGCAAATCAGAACAGTATGGAATGATTTCCTTCTTCGTATTAAATTCCTTTACAGTCTTCTCAGTATTTTTTTTAAATGGCATATTAATTATTCTTTAGACCTATACATAGTCAATTCCTATATTATGCTTGAACAATTTATTTCTAAGTGATTCTCCCTAATTGATGCTTGCAGATTAATTTAGTTATCTTTTTTAAGCAAGGGCGTTTCGTTGCTATCCCTAAACTATAAGAGGCTATTTCTCTATTACCTTGAAGCTATCCTAGAACACCCTGGGCATGCAATTTATCCTGCCTTCCAGCCCATGATGTTTAAAACAGTGATTCTCAAATCCCAGATTGGTGCGTCATGATGAAGTTTCCACTGCTCCATGGTGAAATAGAATAATAAATACATTGTAATGAGTTTTTTTATAAAGCCACATTTGTTCACTTTTTTATGTCTTAAAATATTTATCTCATACATGTGGTAGTAGATGATAGTAATTATTTTTCTACTGGCACTAAAATGCTGGATACCTTATGCAAGTCTCCTATTTTATTTTATTTTATTTTATTTTTTATTTTGTAGAATAGCAACTTTGAAACCACTAATAATAGCTACAGAAGTAGCAATAAGAATAGCCGGCCATTAGAAGTTGTTTATATGCAAAAAAATTCTTCTAAGAACTTTAGATATAACAACTCAATGCGACAACTTTCTGAAGAACTTACTGCTGTTGTTCAAACATTAGATATAAGGAAATTGAAAAAGAGAGAAGTTTAAAAATATGTCAAAAGTCACACAACGAATTAATCCAGGAAAGGGCATCCAGAGGTCATGCCCCTAACCACTGCATGAAAGTGAAACCAGGGTAAGATTAGAAGTCAATTTTTATGGACTGATATTAAAATTGAGCTACTACACTTCTAAAATTCTACTACGTAGGCATGTAATAATATTTTTCTACATATTTTTGTTCATATTTTTAACTTTCAGGTGGAACAGAATCCAAAAAGACACTAGATTTCTATCCATATCTTTAATATGCACGTCCCCTTCACAATGTCATGTAGAATTCTCTCTCTTCTAGAACTGCATGTTGATTTTTAAGATAATTCCTTCAAGAATGTTGTCTATATACAAAATAAAGAACTTCAACTAGGCTGAAGAGAACTAGAAATGTATCCTAAGGTTCTAAAATTTGAGCACATAAGCTTTTAAAATAAGAATTTTGAAAGGTTACCATATCATTAGCAAAGATTTAAAAAAATAGGGAACATATAAGTGTTACATCAAAGGTGACAGAGCCTATCTGCCTCTAATATGAACACATCATATAAACATGTAATTAAGAAAAAAAAATGTTGAGCAAACTATAAAGGGAGGATCAGTGCTAGGAAATTTACAAAAGGAATTTATAACCACTATGGTAAATAACCAAGCTCCTGTCTTAGGGGTCAAGGAAGAGCCTATTAGATACAAAACCTAGCAGATAGACGTCACTATTTTAATGGCCATGTAAGGACAAGAGATAAGAAAAACCTTGAGTCTGAGTAAAGCATGAAATCCTAGTAGGCCTGTTCCAGACATACAATAGTCTCAAAAAAAAAAAAAAAAGAAAAGAAAAGAAAAGAAAAGAAAAAAAAGAAAACGAAAGCAGTAGCTTAGAGAAGTAGACAGGATACTTATCTCCGTCTGGGACTCAGGATGGGAACAAAATTCCCCAAATAAATGAAAATCCCTAGCCTCTTCCACACAAGTTTATGGAGTCCAAATTTACATTGCTCAAAGCACAGATACACCAAACTGAGAAATCAAGGTAAACTGACCTCAAAATGTGAAACCTTTGCACCGTTAGCAATAACCATCCTGGTCTCCTGCAGGATTTAGGGTGGGGAAGGACAAGGGAGTCAACTTGACCAGAAAATGAATTCACAGAAAAAGAAATACAAACTACACAATAAAATAGAGTAATAATATGAACATTAGTACTCTTAGAACTTGAATTATCTGAAAGATAATACTATATAAACATTACTTAAAGAGATATAGGAGAATTAGAAACCCTCGTGAAGATCAGCACACTATGGGGAAAGGATGGAATTTCTAGAACAACAACAACAACAAAACCACTGAAATTTGAAACTCAATAAATGATTTAAAAATCAGATTAAATACAACTAAAGAATAAATCAGTGTTGGAAGCTCTGTCTGAGAAACTTACATAGGATGAGACATGAGAATGTGAAAGGATTTGAGGTGTGTGAAGAACAGAAGTAGTAGGAGACAATATATAGTTAATAGTTAAAAGAAATGAGTACAGGGGGGCCTGGCTGGCTCAGTTGGTAGAACATGTGACACTTGATCTTGGGGTTGTAAATTCAAGGCCCACATTGGGTATAGAGATTACTTAAAGAATAAAACCTTTAAAAATAAATAAGTAAATAAAAATAAAAGAGTACAGAAAATGGGAGAAGAAATATGAAAGAGCTAAAGATTAAAAATTCACAGAATCGAAGAGACATATTAATATTCAGATATAAGAATCATACATTATATAAATAAAAGTAAGTCCACATTGAGATATATCTAGCGAAACATAATAAAGACAAAAAATATTAAAATTAATGAGAATAAAAAGACAGATTCAATAAAGAAGCAACAATTATGCAGATAGCAAATTCTCATCTATGTTAGTAGAAGTAATAACGGAAATGACAATTTCAAACTGCCAAGAGCAAACAAATATCATGAGAAATTTGTGCCCGATAAATTACCATTCAAAAGTAAAGATATTTTTACACAAAGGGATATAATTTTCTACACTGACCATCATTGAACAATTACCAAAGTATATACACTAATTTAAAATAAACTAATGAATTTAAATATAAATTTAAATAATAAATTTAAAATAAAAAATGAACACAGAAGAAGGTAGAATACATGAAGCAATGTTTAGGAAAAAAGGAAAAAGCTAAATCATCACTAAAAAACAGTAAAAATAATAATTTCTTAATTTAAAAATAGTTGGGACTGTATAACCATGACAATGAAGGATAAGAATGAGAATACCGGGTGTTAAATTTACAATCCTCGCGTTGCTCACTCTGATTTGTTGTTCATTGCTGTATCTTCAGTACAAGGGAAGTAGTAGGAACTCAATAAATATTTGTTGAATGAATTACAGAACCAATGTTTTATAGCCGAAGGTAGTTCTAGATATAATCTCTAACTGTGCCCATCAGATTCTGAGAATACCATGCAGTTTCGGGATCATCAAAGATGTGCCAATAGGCTCGGTGTTTGAGGTTAGTTACTAAAAGTGTTAGTTACTAAACAGTGTTCCTAAAAGCGTGGTGGTCCTTGGCTTGCACATTCAGATCTGTTTCTGAGGGAACATGCTGTGCCAGAAGATTCTGCTGCCAATCTCCAGCTGCCACCCACCCACTCACCTGTGGCATTAACACCTGAACTATGCTACACATAGCCTGCTCCCAAGCTTCACTGAACACAGCAGATGGAGGTCCTAGACCAGGCCAGGTCTGGCCAAGACAGGGCTACTCTACTAGGCAATCTTTGCTCTGGGCCATCCCAGCAACCTGGCCAAGATTTTCTGAGTCTCACTGTGGACTGAGGCTTATTTTACCCAGTCCTTCTTTCCCTCTCTCTTCTCTAAGGGGTCAGACATGCGTTGAGGTCTGAAGGCTTTCTCTGCCTTTTCCTGCTTCCTCCGCCCTTCATTCTTCACAGGAATTTCCAGCAATCCCCTTCACGTGCAAGTCTGTCTGCCTTTTGGAGGAACCAAACCGGCATATGAAGCAAGAGAGTGGACAAAGTCAGGTCTACTGGATAAACAGGATAGTCTCTTCATCTGAAAGAACAATAGTCATGAATAATAATTGTGCATACTCAGGAAACAGACTTCTTAAGTAGAAAACCTGTGGTATATCTCTTACACATGCCTCATTGCCTTAACTTTAGGAGAGCTGAGATGTCCTTTTAGGAAACACAGTCTACCCGGGCTAAGACTTGCTTACTTACTTACTCAAAATATCCTCTAAGTTGGGAAGATGGTTCAGTCTTAAGAACCTTACGGCCTATTACCCTTCTATTTTCCGTGGGGGTCCGTGGCAGTAAGCTGCATCATTTAAAAACTCTCATATATTGACATCCTTCTTACTCATTAAGATTATGGACACCAGTCAAATCTTCTGGCCCACTCCAAATCTTGCCAACCTCTGGTGAAATCATCATATTTGTGAGTCATCCATACAACACACCAGCATCCAAATCCCATGCCCCTTATCTCTGCAGTGATGTAGTCACTCAGTGCTGTCGCGATATCTGAACATACATTATTGCTGATACTTTCAATCCAAATTTCCCATTTCTGAACTCAACCTCTTATGCTTCCACCTTGCTAACATCATCATGGCACTGCACCTGTTCTGTCTTTTTAGTACCTCCAGCCATGCACCCTCTGTATTTTTCCTATATGCTAGCACCCTGTTGTCTTCACTTCCTATTCCATCTAGCCTGTATTCTGTAGAGAGCCATTTCAATCATTTTCATGCTTTGGATTTTTTATGTCCTCAAAACATACAATAAACAGCAAATGGAGTCACGGTAGAATAACAAAATATTAGTAAATAAAATTAAAAATATGGGATTTGTTTTCTTCTGTTTTGTTTTTATCATCATGAAATAAGAGCATCTTGAGTGTTTAGGGGGTGGTAAGAATCACTGGCCTTCATCTCATCTATGGAAAACATGATTTTTTCCCTATTTTCTCACTGTCCAAAGCAATATTATTTTATTGCGTGTCAGTTCCAGGTATCTTTATTGAAAAGCTATTAAAGTTTATACTATGTCAAAATTTAGAGTCTAGTGAAAAGTCCCATGGACAAGAAATTCTTCAACATGTTTCTAAGTTGTAATTTGTTTGAATAGTTTTTCATTAGTTTTTTAACTCTCAGGTTTCTTTCTACAATGTCCAGAAGATGCCAGGTTTAGTTTTAAATTCTTAACTCAATCATTAGTAGAGATAGAATTAGTTAAAAATAAATCACTGAAAAGCTTTTTTTTTGAATCACCTTTTTTCATGCACTTTGTCAAAGGACCAAAAATTGATTTGACACTTTTATAGTTACGTTTCTCTCTGGTGTATTATGGGAGCCACAGGACTGGAACACTGCAAGTAAAGATCTCTCTTGTACTATACTTCTATGACTA
This sequence comes from Ursus americanus, assembly GCF_024610735.1. Taxonomy (NCBI): domain Eukaryota; kingdom Metazoa; phylum Chordata; class Mammalia; order Carnivora; family Ursidae; genus Ursus; species Ursus americanus. Next base: position 54,919,512 of record NC_142135.1, on the reverse strand, counting down.
AGATAAAAATATTGTCCAAAATAATTCAATCTTAATTTATACACATTTTAAAATTAGTTCAGAAAACCTTGAAAAGCCCCTGAAAATTTGTGGTCACTAAAGCGGCTCATATTCACTAACTTCCTGGAGGTTATTTCATCACATAGAGAAGCACTTCACTGTTAGGGTTATTTATGAAAATTCTAGTATGCTAAGGTCAAGATAATCTAACAATGGAATATTTTTAAAGCATAAATTATCCAGATTTCACGAACTATTAAAACTTGTTATTTCTGTTCTGCCTTTTCGGACTCTAATTCATAGCAAGCACAGTGGCTGCCACCCTGTCCCTTTAAAACTACCGCCCACGGTAAAATAGCTAACCTGGGAATTAGAAACTTTTCAGAACTTCTAAATTTTTTTCCACAAATTATAAAGTAAGTCTTATAACCTCCATTAAGGTAATTTGGTAACCCTAATACATACATGGAAGCTCTTATTTTCTTTAAAAAGAACCCATAGGTAGTAGGAAGAATTAGTCATACACTTAAAAATATAAGTGAAATTAACAATAGTCATATTTGTTCTGGTTATTAAAGTGAGGATTTTTCTGCACACCTTTCTTTAGTAACATTATAGCTTTATTCAATAAAGTAAAGCTAAGGCTCATAACCGAAGGCAAAACCTCCAGATATAGAAGATCACACAACAAACACTTAAAAGCCAAAGTCTTGTTCCGGGGTGTTCAGCCAAGAAACATGCGGACTCCAGATTCTTACTTATAAATTACTCCACATTAGCTTTTGACTCCTATGCCTGACATCATCCATTTTTAAGGAGGTGAAATTATACATACTGTTACTCTCAACCATAGGATAGATAACTAAAATAATATCTAAAGGTAGATATCACCTGAAAACTTTCTCTTGAAATTCAGTCTTACCATGCATACAGCTAAAAGGGGAAAAAGATCTCCAAGCGCCCATGCAGCCTACTGGGCTGCAAATGTTCTGCTTCTAAGAGAATACATAAAAACGTTTCCCCACTTCTGCTACATTTTTATAACTCAGACACACAGAGTGAATCCTTGCTTGGAGAATCACCAATCCAGAGTACACAAAACCCAAATGCACTTACCGCACTATCCTTAACCCTGACTCCAGACCTATTCTTGTCAATTATAAAATAAACAAATAAATACACTGAAATTTCCTCTATTGCAATAGCCTTACAGAGTCATGTCAGAAGGTCTCAGAAACTAGTCACTAGATGAAAGAAAGTGGTAGATCATGTGGTACGTGGTTAATCTCATTTATGCATTTTATACTTTTTGTGGAAAATCCTCAGAAGCAAAACTTAGAAAAAAAAAACATTTTAAAAACTACCATCATGGGCACATGCATTTCTGGAATATTTGTGGTTTCTATTTGTATGAAAATCTAAACTTACTTGACCCAAGTTAATACCCTTAGTAGAGATTTTTAAAAAATTTATAGAGCGAAACTTGTGAAAAAATTCTTATACTTTCTGTTTCACAGTATAACATATTTTCCTTTAACTGTCTTTTGGGTCATTATTTTGGCATCTGAAACATAGGATAAATTATGCATTCATTCTACCTTGTACACAATTAGTTTACCAAATATGTGTGTGTAAATAGCCAGTTCATCATACTTTCTATGAATTACCATTTATCGATTTCATAAATAATTACATTCCATCCCTACAAAATCCGAATTGGAAAGTCAGACAGAGGTTTCAGTGAGCAGTAATTTCAAAAGGATAACACTTGAGGACAGTGAGCGACTTTATCCCAAGAATAGCACTTGTCTCTTGCTTCTGATTCTGTCAATATTCCCCTGGCTATCATCAACTTTTCTTAATCTTGAGCTTATCATCTGTTTGTTGTCTCTCCACTAAATGTAAGCTTAGATTGTTGGATGAATAAACTGCCAAGTTTAGCAGTAAATGCAGCTTTGGTTGTGGGCTAAATGCATGGGTTGCTGGTTAGAATCAAGGAAAGTATTAGATGCATGAGACTGGTAGTAATTTAGGTTAAAGGATGGTAAATAGTACTAGTATGTGGTATGTACATATTTGCTTAGTATCCTATACTGTTCTAAATGTTCTACATATATCAAGTAATTTAATACTCAACGAGGAGACAGGTATTACCCCCACTTGCAGATGAGGAAATTGAAAGATTGTTACTTAAGCAAGAACACAGAGCTAATAAGTAGTGGATCTTGGATTTGAACCCAGGCAGTTTGACTAAACAGTCCATGTTCTTAACTACAGGAGACTGCCTCTCAAAACCAGACACTCATGAAGGTTTCCAGAATGAAGGCTTTCAGAGAAAGTTCTTGGTACATTTGTTTCACAAAAATAAACAAAACAAATGAATAAACAAACCAAAAAGAAGAAACAGACCCATAAATATGGAAAACAAACTGATTATTGCTAGAGGGGTGGGGGCTCCGGAAAATATGAGAAATGGGTGGAGGGGATTGGGAGGTACAGGCTTCCAGTTACAGAATGAGTAAGTCATGGGGATGAAAGGTACAGCATAGGGAATATAGTCAATGGTACTGTAATAGTGTTGTGTGGTGACAGATGGCAGCTACACTTGTGGTGAGTATAGCATAATGTATAGAGTTGTCCAATCACAATGCTGTACACCTGAAACTAATGGAACATTATATGTCAACAATATTTCAATAAAAAAAATTACAGCAAATTTGAACTTTGACATCACTCCCTTAAATCCTCAAATCCTAGGCACCATTGTAACCAGAAGCATGAATCCATAATAAGGAACAAGAAACAAAACCATTTCTTCTTTCAACTAGAAGCTATGTAACCAGAAGCCAAAGAGAATTAAAAAAAAAAAAAGTTATTTCCAGAAATTAACATAAAACAAATTTATATATCACTTTTATTTATGATTTTAAAATCTTCTCAACAATGCTAAGTCAATACGGTGCATTATATAACATTGTCAACTAAATAAAAGGAAGGTGCAACCCCTTCCTTAAGCCAGGCTGAGTGTAGTGGTCCAGGCATATGTGCTAAGCACACCTGTGTGAGGGTAGAGTATGGCCATCTAGAGAGGTCATGCTGTGTCACACAAGCCCAACTACCACTCAGCTCTAAAGAGATGACGCTATCTGGAAATCTAAGCCCAGTGTTGATTTTTGAGTTTTAAAGCCAGAAATCCAGATTTTATATGTGAAATATGATGATTTTAAAATTTTGGTTCAAATTTTTGAAAAGAATGATAAACATAGGATGTCTATCAAACTAAAAAGGTCTCCCATCTTTCATATTTCCAACTATGCTATATTTTTATGGATTCACTGACTAATAAGTCTTGTGCCTCATTTGGACTTTGAAAAACATGACAAGAAATTACTGTTACAGAGCATAGAAACATCCAGTACATACCTTCAAATAGACAAAACCCATTGTATTAGTTTCTTATTGCTGCTGTAACAAATTACCACAAACTTAGTGGTTTCAGACGATATATATGCATTACCTTATAGTTCTAGAGGTCAAAAGTCCAGAATCAGTATCAGTAGGCTAAAATGAAGGTGTTGCTAGAGCTGCATTCCTTCTAGAAGCTCGGTGCAAGAAACCATTTCTTTTTCTTTACCGGCTTTTGGAGGCCATTTACCTTCACAGGCTTGTGGCCCCTTCCTCCATCTTCAAATCCATCAATGTAGCATCTTCAAATCTCTCTCTGATTCTAACCGTCTGTGTCTCTCTTCCATTACTTAAGGATCCTTATAATTAACAGTGGACCCACTTGGATAATGCAATAATCTCTCATCTCAAGATTCTTACCTTAATCACATCTTCATTCTCTTTTGCCAGGTAATGGAACATACTCACAGGTTCTGATCATTAAAACATGGATATCATGGGGAGCCTGGGTGGCTCAGTCAGTTAAGCATCTGACTCTTGATTTCTGCTCAGGTCATGAGATGGAAACCAGTATTGGACTCTGAGCTGGGTGTGGAGCCTGCTTAAGATTCTCTCCCTCTCCCTCTGCTTCTCCTGCTCCCTCTCTCTCTCATTAAAAAAAGGGGGGTGGGGACATCCTTGGAGAGATGATGGCTTTAATGGGGAGAAAGAAAAAGAAAGAAAAATGTGTCTTAACTGAAAAGCAGTGAAGATATCCCCTAGTAACTTCATATATCTCCTGAAGGCAAACTTTTCACTGACCAGTTTATTTTATATATATATAGACATGTATGTCTATATAGACAGAGAGAGAGTCCTTCAGCTATTCATAATAGGAAAAATTCAAAGAAATAAGAAAATAATAGATCTAACTCAGGCTTTAAGGTTTTTACTATCTGCTATAGACTGAATGTTTGCATCCATCCCAAAATTCATATGTTAAAATCCATTCTTCAGCGTGATAGTATTTGGACACAGTGCCTTTGGGAGGTGATTAGGTCATGATAGTGGAACCTTAATGAATGGAATTAGTGCCATTATAAAAAAATGTCCCCAGAGAATTCCCTCGCCCCTTCTGCCACGTGAGAACACAGAGAGAAGATGGCTGGCCACCTAGGAACCAAGAAGCAGTCTCTCACCAGACACAGAATCTGCTGGAGCCTTGATCTTGGACTTCCCAACCTCCAGAATTGTGAGAAATAAACGCGTGTTGTTTATAGGCCACTTCATCTATGCTATTTTGTCATAGTGATCCAAATGGACTAAGAGACAATACAAGGCAGAGGAAGGATAAACTAGGTATTTCTAGAGTTGGAACAATTAATAGAGATTAGCCAGAAATAGCCTAATGTGTTTACTGACACACACACCCCCAGGTCATTGCTTCAAGGATGACACTGCAGGGATGACACTTCATCGGAGATTGCAGCAGATGCTGTGGGGCATGAACTAGATGTCTCCTTTGAGGACCAAAGTATCCATCTCCCCAGATGCTGGGACATTGCCTGTCTGTGACATAATGGTTAGTCCCTCCCCAGGAATCGTCCTTGGCCAAGGACAGCTGCCTTAGTTATTTCACCTGGAGAAAGGCGAAGGCCTGTGGAAGGGGAGAAACCCGTAACTAATGACTGGATGATGTAGTAGACAAAGTGATGGCTCCCTTTCCCCATTTGGGCCATCTCTGAAGTGCCATCTCAAGTCCAGAGCTCTTTATGAGATCTAATATGGCCTTTCTTACAAATGCATTACAATTTAACATCCCCCTCTGCCTGTTCCTGCTTCCTTAACTCCCTCCCAAGACTTATTCCTCAGATCACTTGTCAATAAACATGCTGCATGCATTTCTCAGAGTCTATTTCTCGAGGAATCTGAACTATGACAGAGGTGTTCCTTGATAGAAAAATCAACAAATAAATAATTAAGATATTCAGTTTTTCCTGTTTGTTCACATGCATTCCTTAAAGGATTTGAAGCAGTTGGGAAAGGTTGGATAAACAACCAAATTTAAGACATTGATTTTGAGGTTTGGAAACTGTTAGAGAGGCCCAGTTCAGAATTCTTTAATCACTGACCCCACCTCTGTACCAACACACACACACCCCTGTCTGAAGTCACACTAGTTAAGAATCTGAAAGAATAAATTAGGTCAAAGATATTCAAAGAAATGATTTTCTTTCTGACTTGGTCTTCAATTTTGGTTGCAACTATTAGTATCAAGCAATTGACGATTTAAGAAGAAATTGAGCTGAAATGAATATTTGAATGTCTGGAAATCACAATCCAAACTCATTCTAAATTTGTTTGGTGAAATGACAAGTTAAAAATTTAACTCAGTGGATCAGAATGTTATGAATTATCATTCAATTTGGTCATATTGTTATTACTAATTTATCAATATTGTTCTTCTCTGTTCCACTTCTTATATTTTTACACCTGGTACATTTACATGGCAAAAGCTTATTGCTGGGTGGGCAAGATTGTTCTCCTAAAATTAATTTTGACCATCTTGTTTTTAAAAAATATCCATATTCTTTAGAAATCTGCAAACTTTTAGATTTTTTCTATCTTCCTCTTTCCATCTTTTCATGGAATTTCATTAAGAATTACTATGTATAGTATAAATACATAATAGTATAAAAAGTAAGGTAATGTATTTATCTACAATTACACTTAACAATGAAGAGGAAGCCCTAGGAGATGTGAAAAAGATGACCTTATTATGGGAGTCTAAATCAGCTTTTGAAAATTGCCTACCATACAAGCAATTGGATTGCTGCCTGGTTGATGCAGCTGAACAAGTAAGATAAACTTAAATAATCAGTCTCATATTTTAGTGATATAATAATGAATATCACCAAATATACCATGTTGCAAATGATTGCTCAGAACTTAGTAATTTTGTTGTTTGGGAGGAAAAATAAAAAAGCAAGCAAGGGGAAAAAAAATCTTGACTGTGTATTTTTTTAAAGATTTATTTATTTATTTGAGAGAGAAAGAGAGAGTGTGTGTAATCAGGGGCTGGGGGAGAGAGAGGGAGAGGGAATCTTCAAGCACACTCCCAGCTGAGTGTAGAGCCTGGTGCAGGGCCAATCTCAGGACCCTGAGATCATGACTGAGCTGAAATCAAGAGCCAGATGATCAGCCAACTGAGCCACCCAGGTTCCCGCTGACCATGTCTTAATTGAAATTTACTAGATAAAGTCTAAGTGACAAAATAGCAACATTTGTACTAATATTGTTGTACTGATATACCTACAACTATTTACCAAGTATTTGCTATCTGCTAGAGGCTTTAATAGGCAACAAGAGACACAAAGTCTCAGAAGACATTATTCTTAACTTATAAGGAATAATACTATAAAAATTTACAGTATAATACATGTATGTTGCAACATAAAGATATCGGGAGAGGGACACAAGAGGTTCACAGAAGAGAGACTACAGGTTCCTAGGAGAGTTAGGGGAAGAATGGAGTAGGATGAGTGGGAATTTGCCAGATGAGTGGGAGGATAGGAATTTCACCCTAAAAATGGTCCAGAAGGGCAGTTTTGGAAATCCATCCAGAGCAGAGAGGGCAAGGGAGAAGATTGGAAATATATTTTGGAGTAAACATATGAAAGGTTTGACATGCCTTGCTAAGAAACTTGTGTTTTATCTTGCAGACAACAAAGTGGCCCATAGTAGCTTAAATGAGTTAAATGGTATTCAGTGACTCCTGAGCCTAGGAAAAAAAAGCCAAAAGGTAAGAAATATGTGGACAAAACCCTATAGGGACTATACTACAAGGACTTTTCATAATAAAGAAAAGAGAGAAGTTTATTTATTACTTTTCATAATAAAAGAAAGAGAGAGAGAATCAATCAATCCCTGGACCATGTAGTTATTCCATAAAAATTGTGGAAGACATAGATATACTTAGGCAGATAATATCAATCCATCATGTGTACCATGTATAAAATATAGATCAGGGGCATGATATTAATGCCTGATATTTATATAGATCTTTATAGTTTACAATCTGTGTTCATAATTATAATCTCATTTATTTATTTGGGTTTCTATAAAGGAAGGCACTTTCTCCAGGTACACGTGGAAGTCAGAGAATTCACTTGGAGTCACCCAACAACTAAATGACAGAGCTGGATTCTCAACTCAGCTTCTAGCCCCAAATTCCAGGTTCTTTTTATCAAAGCAACAATATATATACAAAGAGAATATATTCAGGAAAAATTTAAATGTGCATAAATTCAAATTTAATTATGTAAGTCAATGCCAGACACTTGGAGCCCCAAAATGTGGGCAAAGGAAGGACCAAGAAGTGACCTGGATACTTCCCTAAATGGAGCACAGAGTTCTGTACGTTGGTCTGCTCTCTTTGTGGAAATAAAATTGAAACTTCTATGTCTTTACCTCTCCCCATCCTCACTTTCTTACACCAACTCTCTTTAGTCCACATTGATGAAACGTTATTCTATAATCCCTGCCTCACAAACAGAACTTGAAGCTTCTACACACACAAGGAGAAAGAGAGAACTCAAAATTCTCAAATTAACTCAACCAACCCTTTCATTTTTATAATAAGAAAAACAAAATCCAGGCTAATGGCTTGACAGATGTGGTACCCTCACTGGTGGCCCAACTGAGTCTAAACCCTAAGCCTGCTAACCTTCCACCCATGGAGGTTTCCACAGCCTGTAGCCAAAAATCATAGGACATATACTGCCAAGAAGGAAATTGAAAGATGGAGGGATTCACAGCAGGGCCCATCTGGGCCTGGGGAAGGAGAGGGAGGCAGTCTACTGCCGTGCTTCCCAGACTTTAAGATTTCATGGGGCAGTGAAATTTCAAATAAATATATACGTTCCATTGCTGGGTTGCCAACATTTTAATTTTGCCAAGAAACGACATTTAAAAACAAACAAAGGCAAAACAAGTATAAACTGCTTTCACCACCATTTCACACAAGAACAGACACTGCCACACCAAAGTTTAAGACACTTTTTTTTTTAATGAAATAAAGTCAGCTCTATGAAAAATTCACTTTTTGTGGCTTTTCTTCATTTAGTTGAGGATGAATGCGTACTTCTCCATGGATCAGCCCCAGGCTGATGGCCAATATCTATCAAACAACTACCAAAATGTGGAAATAAGCCCTCTAACCTGAGGGTCAAAGAACTGGTCTTAATATCACACAGACTGTGTGGAATGACCCAAGTCTTTCCACAGCTCTGTATCTCACACTTGCACATTCAGAAAATGAGACCTGAGGAGCTCTGCAATGCTAGTATTCGAAGAACACTTGGACACCTGAATCAGACCAACTCTACAGATGCTTTTAAGAACTTCGGTACTTCAGAAATCTTTTCTCAGGTCTCATTCACTCAAGCATTGGGAGCAAATGCCAGCAGGTGAGGACTGTTTGTTTGCCTAAAGCTTTTCTACCTGGCATTTCACATGTATCTGTTAGCAGCTTTTAAATTGACTTTAGTGAGAAACAAAATGGCCAGGACTGTTTGTTTTTAAATTATCAACCATCCTAACTTACAGGAACTAATTATTCCTGATGCCACTATTGCTACTATCTTTGTAGAGAAAAAGGAACAGAAGGAAGAAGAAGAAGGGGTGGGGAGCAGACATAAGGTGTAGTGAAAGGAGGGGGAAGGATAAGTCTGACTGCATGAACCTTATTTAAAGGCAAGCCACACCAGGCACTGTTCTTCAGGAAGGGTCCCCAGCCTCAAACAGAGTCACTGCTGGTCCACTCAACCTTTTGTGTGTCTATAAATAAGAAAAAGTAAGCAGAAATGGAATTTTACAAGGTATCAACAGAAGAATACTGTTTCACTCTTATAATCCTGGGGTCTACTTGGGAGACTGAAAACCTCCACATTCAGTTAAACCTTTAATGAAGTCTTGAAGAGTTAAGTTAGACTCTTTGGATCAAATACCGTTTAAAACTTGAGCAAAGAAACCACAGGAAACCTAGAAACAACAAGGTAGAAGCAGATTTAACTAAGAATTTCCTTCCCTCGGTCTGTTTTAGTCACACCCATAATATAATTATAACCTAGCATTTGCATCTAATTACACAGTGTTGAGAAACACTGGATTTTATAGTGAAGCTGAACCAAAGACAGAGCTCTATTGCCAGTAGTTTTTGTACTTCTATCGTGAGGACTGAATTTCAGAGCAGGCAAACACAAATCTTGGCTAAATAAGACAGAATGAAGATGTTTACAGTCATGCCAAACATAGACATATTTGCACAAAAAATGGTACAAATAACCAAATGTTACAAATTTGCTTAGGCAAATAGTAAGCTCTCAATAAATGTTAGGTGTTATTATCATCCTCATATTTGCAAAAAAATGATTCAATATTTTTTTTGGCTTCCATGCCTATAAAATAAAATCTCCAGAAGGGTGAGCGTAAGGTCTTCAAGCTACCTTTTTACAGAAAACCCACAGCATTCAGTGGAGCCATATACACCTCCTTTGGTGTTATATCACTTCCTTTTTTTCTGTCCTTAACTCCAGAGGTGTTAAAAAGAGGGTAACGTCCCTCCTTGGGGTGGATTTTGTGGTACCAACCACAGGAATTTCACATGACTTTGGTGCATAAGTAATTGCTATCATGAAAATTCCTGATTTTTCAAAAATAAATGATGCATAAAAGGCACATAAAAGTTCAGTTAATAAGTCCCAACGCGTTCGAGAACATATCTTCGCTCAGCCAATGGAACTAGTTTTTTATTCAGTGGAGACCTCTTAAATGCATTGCCTCAGTGCACAGTAAATCTATTCTTTTAGCAGGTTTATTCCTTTATCTGGTAGTCAATTAAGTGGCCTTTCATGAAATGTAGCAATGACATACATTTGTGGAGGGAGGTATATTCTTATAACTTGTCTGATTATCTTTGGGCTTTAGCATGTATTATTTATGAGTATTATTTCTTGAGCAGTTTATGCCTTCAAGTAATCATGAACACATTTTAAGTATAAATATGAGTCTGGAAACCACCATGGTTTTAACAAGGTTCATTATTGCGCAAATATCTCACTCAATTTTGAGGGAATTGTATTTTGAGAATAAAATTTATTTTGTCATTTTCCCTCCTCACTTTCCAAATTGTAATACCTATGCTACAAAGAAAAGCAATCATCACTGTTGCATGCATTCAACTAAATATCTCTAGCTATAGAAATGCCATCAGCTTGTTTCATATATCTAAGATGAACTGAGAGAAAAGCATTATAAATGCAACAGCATCGATGATAATTCCTCAACCTAAGAGGAACGTCATAGAATAAATGTCACAAAATGTATTGATATACTTGCGGGAGACCAAATGTAATCGGATTTTTAATATTCTGGATATCAGAGTTCGGTTGCTTCTCGTTTTTGTTAAACTTCCAATCTGGCCGATGACTTACTTTCTCCCAATTACAAAAATAAAGAAAAATAAAAGTAAGTTATTATTTTCTCTTCAAAGATCAAATCTCTAATTCAATTTTCACACAAACCAAACAATTAAAATGTTAGACGGGTCAAAAATTGACATTTTTTTCTTGTCTACTCTGGTCTTAAAGCTACCACTTTCAGCAACCACCCGTTGTTGAATTGAACAGTTTTTAAGTCAGCACTATCTTGGAAATAATCAAGGTAGCAATGTGGCTGGATAATATTATAACCCAACACTGCTATCATCTTTAAATGTAGGCACCAAGCCCAATCGCCAGATGAATTAGCTGTTCTTAAATTAAGGAATATTATGAGTCAGTAATAGTATGACATTATGACACTCTTTTTTATGACTACAGCTTGGGTTATAATGTGACAAGAAAAAAAATGTAATGTTTCCAAAATGACAGTTTTTTAGATTTGTGTTGCCTGAGGTAGTTCAGCTGAACAATAAACCATAATTTGATTGATGGAAAATTGAAGTGGTTCATCTAATCTGCCAGTCCAGCCTAGCACAGCTTTGGTTTTGCATGTATGATGATGTATCAGAGTTTTGGAGATAATGTTGTTTGTATTAGACAGGAGATTTTTTTCCCTCCCACATAAAAAAAAAGAACTTCATTACATAAGAATGATCAAAATATGCCATGGATTAGCATGGAATCAAATTTGTTGGGGGTCTAAATTTGTAAGTCCCAACTGTAGAAAACTCAATGATATAAAGAAAGCTTCAAAACACAGATATTTGTCGGGAGTAAATTGGCCATGTACTAGCTGTAGAATTATTGGGTCTGAGGTAGGGTGACATCTGCACTTGAGAAAAGTAGACTATAGTTATTTCACATGGATTTTAAGCAAATCCTGCCTTGATCAAAAGAAGTCTTATAAATATCAGTTATATTAAGACTCCTAAACCCTAGAGAGAAAAATGCATTTGAAAAAATAATAAAAGAGTAATAAACAAAGCTAAACACCTTAACCATATGCAAATACAAATAACACATTGGTAATCAAAGAACATGAGGCTATTTATAATGAACTGCTGAATATTGATGATTTCTCAGATTTAACCATGACAAATTGAAATTAAGATTCCTGAATTAATTTCAGAGTATAAATTTAAACAGGATGGTTTTAGTTCATTTCTTATTAGCAGACATTCAAAACAACTTTTGTATGTTTGTATATAATTCAAAAATAATAACGAAAACTATCCCACTATTTTTTGCCTTTAAATTAATACAGAAAGTTAAACATTATAAATAAGCTTCAAAAAGTCACTAAAATTTTACTAAAAATATCCAGAATGAGTTTCAGAATATTCCAGTTGGGAGATACTATGCCTCCTATATATTACATCTGTAAGCAAAGAAGTATTTTAAAGGGGAAATTATAGGATTGGAATGAGAAATTTCGTATATCATTTTCTCCTCTATTCAGGAACGAATAATGATAATCAGAAGGGAAATCACAAAAAAAATTGGGGTGGGTTGATATTTCTGGCCTATGTGATTTATTCAAAATTAAATAACAATGGAAGCATTATCATTTAAGAAAACACTTTAAATGTTTAAGCACTCAGCCAGTTTAGTGTGAGGTGAGTGCCCGTGTAACCAGGATGGAAGTGCAAACTATCACTACTTTTCTGGAGAGCAATTTGAAAATACAGGTATCATTTCTTGAGTGTTAATAATGTTCCAGGCCATGTGTTATCCAAGTAAAAATTTTATCAGTTTCTATCAAGAACCATAAAAATGTTCATAGCTTCTGACTCATTCATTCCAATTTTAAGAACGCATCTTTTAAAAATTGAAAATAGCACGATGTGTGTGTATGAGTGTATATATATATATATATATGTATATATATATATACATATATATATATATATGTGTGTGTATCAACACTACTTACATGGAGAAATTGAAGATAAACGCTGTATTCAGAAACTACTTAATTGTGCTATATCCTTTTGACCACATATTATGGTTATGCAACCATTAAAAATTATTTTATGTGGAATATTTTATTGCATGCAAATTGCTTACTGTATGCTAAGTTAGAAAAGCAGGAAACAAAATTGTATTCACTACATATATTCAAAGAAAACTGCAAAACTAGAATAGCAAAAGAGCTAAGGAAATAGGTTGTGGAAATACATACTTTTCCTTTTCTTCTTTAAATTTTTCTCTATTCCCAAATATTTTTCAATCAACATGCCCTACTTTCATAATTAGAAAAGTCAAGACCTCTACTACTTTGACGTTATCCCTACCTGCCTAGGTTGTCATATGTCTCGCACGAGCAGTGAAAGTAGTATAAGCTTTGGGGTTAGACAGACCTGGCATGGAATACTAGCTCCAGTTCTTACCAGCTGTGGCTCTGAGCCTGAGCCTGAGTCTGTGCCTCAATTTCCTCATATGTAAAATGCATTAACAATAAATGTGCATGAAAGATTCAGAGAGGACAGAATGATCAACATCACAAGACCCCTGGGATCATGACCTGAGCCAAAGACAGATGCTTAACTGACTGAGCCACCCAGGCGTCCCTAGGAAAGCTTTCAACAAGAAGATACTGTTTAAGCAGCAGTCCTGGAGGCTGAGCTGGCTGTGCATGTATATGACACCAGAAGAAAAGTGTTCCAAGCAGAGGGTACGTAGTGAAAACTGACAGAGGTAAAGGATAGAAGTACTCTGTAACTGGCTGCCAGTCTTTTAGCATTGCACAATAACACATGCAAAAGGGATACACAATTAAAAGAATATAATGTGCCATGTCAAGACATTAAGGAAGTTTCCTTAAATGGATTCAGACATCAATCTTCAATTATTTTAGTTTCCAAGTAAATTTGCTTGTGTTGTTCTGGAAAACTTTATTTTGATTTTGAACAAAACTTTGCTTTGATATTTTAACACATAATTGAATCATGGAAATTTAGAGATAGAAGAGACCTCGTACTCCCACCAAGACTGCCATCAACAGGTGAGAGAAACCAGACCTAGAGATCTAGGATTTGCCACAATGCTTGACACTTACATAACCATTTGCTATATGAAGATTTTTGGTTTGGGCATCTGTTTTTTGCTTGTTTGTTTATTTTGTTTTGTTTTTGTTTGCTCCTGTAATGACTCCACTAGTTTATCTTTTCTTAGAATTCAAAGTAATAATCTAATATGTCCCTTTAGAAAATTCATACTTATTGTGATTAATCAATCAGTTTTTGCTTTTATAACTACCAAATTATCCTAGAATTCATGAGAATTTATGATTTCCTGTTCTAGCTATTCATTTTGCACAAATTTACATTGCATCAACTTTATGAAATTTATCATACTTAATGACATTTTATATTTATTTATATTTTCTTTGCATTCTCTAGCAATTTATCCTACCAAGGCTGCATTCATGTTAGTTCTACTAATTAGATTTGGAAATTGAGGAACTTCCTAGGATGTCCAACTTGGTTTAGGTGTAAAATTTTGAAATAATCTTTTCATGGTATAAGAACAATATCTCATGCATATAATTGAGACAATATTGCAATGTTTCTACATTTTGAGATCCATGTGTTTTAATGTATATGATGATTATTGATTTTATGGTCTAAGATTTCCAGATTTCCATAGTTTTAAGTCAAGGGTGGGCAAACAACAGCCTGCTGCCCAAATCTAGCCCATTGCCTCTTTTGTAAATAAAGTTTTATTGGGACACTGCCGTACCTATTCTTTATTTTATCTCTTACCTTCTTTCTCACTACAATGGCAGGCTTGAGTAGTTGTGACAGACCATGAGGTCCACAAAGCTGAAAATACCTATAAACTGGCCTTTTACAGGAAAAGTATTTCAACCTCTGGTCTAAGTAATTAATACTGTTTCATTATAACTTAATAGATACAGATAATATCTTTGAATACTTTTGGAGGCATTACTTTCAACCTCAGCGAAGTGTTCCACCACCAAAACACTAAGTAATCAGTGAAAACATTACCTTCTATGGAGTCAGAGTTCTTGCAGTTGAAAACTGAAAGCAGCTTATATAATGAATTAAAAATAAATGTCTGGGCAAACCAAAAGTTAAAACAAAAATTTTTAGTAGCAGAAAACCACCTACAGAAAAACAGCTCATAAAGAAACTCAGATAAAATATATGTGTGTGTGTGTGTGTGTGTGTGTGTGTGTACACAGAGAGAGAGAGAGCTGCTCTAGTGGACACATGAAAAGAAGCTTCAAGAGCCTACCTGCCCCACCTTCCTCCATCCCCAGGGACAAGTTTTGACATATGGCAGTGGAATTCAGGGTTCTAGAGACTGTGACATGACACTCTTTGGTAAGGAGATTCCATTACAAGAGTTTAGCATCAATTTGGTCCTAGGGATATTTGTCACTAGACAAGAAGAAATAGGTTATTAATCTGATTGTCATTCTCTACAGGGCCTCTACCCTTGCTTCCTCCCCTTGACCACTCTTTTCTACCTGTATATCTCCAGTCTGCTTTAATATATATAATTTACAACTAAGGGATGTGCTCAATCTCCCTTTCTTAACATGTTAGAATTCAGCCAAGAGTCAGCCAAAACCTTTACCTCTCTGCTATGTGTCTCAGCCATTCTAGAAGTAAACAGCATAAAAATCTGTCACTTACAACTATGAACATCCATAACACCGTAATTTATTGACCATGAGTTAAACACTAACATTTCAAATTAAGTTTAAAAGTATTCTAAAGACTGCGTACCTGTGACACATCTATTCTTATAGTTAACAAATCTGTATCATTTCATTCTACTAGCCATATTTTTTAAATAAAACCTTATTGTAATTTTCCAGAAAACTCCAGGCTGGCATGATGGCCTTTAAAAAAATTGTTTCCTTTAATTTCCTTCAATGCCTATACCCTGAGGACTCAGAACTGGGTGCTGTGAGTAGGTGAAGTCATGCTGTAGCAGGACTAGGAGGTATAAGGCATATCTTCTTGGAACAACATTAAATGTATTTTTAAAATATTTTAGAAAAACAACACAAAATAAAGTAGCAGCCTTTTACATGTATAACAATACTGGGGAGTAGAATTAGAAATTCATATTACTTTTTTAAGAATACCCAAGATAAAGACAGGCTTCACGAACTGTGCCTTTAAACCTCACACCTTCTCACCAACCTCTCCCCCCACCCCTACTAAGAATTTCCATTTTGCCTCAGGATGCACTTCAATGCAAAAGTTTGCAAAGAACATCTGTGTTAAAGACATTTTAGGTCTGGTGATCCTGGTCACGTTTTTAACTTTTTTACTCTTCGGCTGCCTCATTTCTTAAATGAGAAGATAGTATAACTCACAAAATAAGTAAATCACTAAACTGTTGTTAAAAGGCATGTAAAACAAAACAAAGGGAGGAAGAAAGGGGGGGTAAGCAGAAGGGGGAATGAAGCATGAGAGACTATGGACTCTGGGAAACAAACTGAGGGCTTCAGAGGGGAGGGGGTGGGGGAATGGGATAGGCTGGTGATGGGTATTGAGAAGGGCACGTATTGCATGGTGCACTGGGTGTTATACCCAAGTAATGAATCATGGAACTTTACATCAAAAACTAGGGATGTACTGTATGGTGACTAACATAATATAATAAAAAATTATTATTAAAAAAATAAATAAAATATGCAAAAAAAAAAAAAAAACCTACCATCTTGGCCACTCACTTGTGTTCTACAAAGACATAGAAATTAGAAGGAAGATTTAGAGAAAGCATTTTGGAACCCAGTAAGCTGAGATATCAAAACGAACTGAATGAAAGTGGAAAAAAGATCATGAATAACATTATTGCCGATTTCCCTATCAGGTTGACATTGCTCATATCTTTCTATCAAAAGCCACTGCTAGCTATCTATACATGCGAAGATTTAGTTTGTAAAAAGCATATGCTTTTTCATTGCATCATATAAAAATCATTTGTTCATACTCTTGTATACTCTAAAATGCATGTAAAGTCTACCTATCACATGAGGAAATCGGTGGACTGTGTTAGCTTGATCTAGATATTTAGATAAAGAACCACAACAGTGGTTTTAATCTTTCAAGTACAGGGACTGACTTCACATCTGGAAGTTTTATAGGGCAGGTATTGAAAGCTGCTGAGTTAAAGAAGTCCTCTTAATATTCAGCACAAAATAAGACTGACACAATAACATTTGGATAAGCCATTTTTTGTTAATTTTAGAAAATGTATGCTCCGAAGCAATTTAGGGTTTCTGTGTTTGTTGATATTACCTTTTAATGTGACAACCATGACACCATTTTCCAAAACAGATGGATTAATGTCATTTTTTTTAAAATTACTTCACCTAGACAGGTGTTTCCTGTGTATGTTTGACATGAAATTAAACATAGCTCCAGATGTTCTGTTTGTAGCAAAGCCAGTTAATTTTATTAGAACATTTAATCACAGATCAACAGTGTAATAGAAGGGCAGTGAACGTGAAGCAGAGACTTAACAGAACTTCCTAATGAATTGTGAATTAGTTTATATAGGGAAATCTAGAGAAATACAATGCTGCTTATGTGAATCCCGTAACTGTACTAATTTGAGCCTGTTATTTTTCCTGAATCCTAATACTGTTCATATTTAGAAGTTTCACTATAATTGTAAAGTTGTGAATGTCTGTGCGTGCACGCGTGCGCGTGCGTGTGTGGTTTAAGCTGGCAATGCAGTAATTCGGCAGCTACTTGGTGTGAGTAGAATCGGTTTTCTTAAGTCCAACATTTACGGTATTTTGTAAATGCTGCTCCTTAGGCATGTGCCTGGAAGTGAAGTAGGAGTTCCTGATATTCATGGGGACTGCTCTTCCTGCAACGCGCATACTCAAGAGACAGAGGCACGGAGTTCGGCTCTGCCAGGCTTAAACATCATTATGTGCCTAGTTATTTTTCCTCTAAGATTAGCTATAGATTTCCCATTAATTATAGCATCAGGTTGATTCACCATTAATAAAATAAATCTCAGTGAACTGTCACTGATTTCTTGACTAAAATGAAAACAAATGAAGAAAAACCAGTTCCTGTCTTTGTTATACTCTTATCAAATTTGTCTTTGCAGCAGCATGGTCATTCCAGAGCCAGAGCAAAATATTCATAATTTTCTACTTTGAAATATTAGTGTGCCCATATGCACTAATAAAAACTTAAAGCCATGCTATGATTGATGTTTTTTGTTGGCCCGTCACCTCATTGTATAGAAGTTTGTTTTAATGAGTTTCTCTAATGAATATTTTATATTGCTACTTGGATGAATGGCATATGGTAAATGCAAGGTAAATTACAGCTCTTTAAATAAATATTTTTCATAAATTATTTATTTTGTGATGCCTGTATTGGTAAGATGTCATGTCAGATAAAGGTTGGAAAGTATTTACTGTAATACTTATTTGTAACTTGAAGAAGTAAAAATTTTTAATTATTAACAAGCCTCCAATATACCCATGAAACTTATGGCAAAATTAGCATAAACTCTATCACATTACAAATTTGTGTAGACAACTTCCATTCTAAAATGCAAAAACAAGATAGTATCTTATGTTTGTAAGAATTTTTATATAGTGCTATGCAAATAAGAAAAAGCATTGCTATAAGGCTGAAAAAGAGAGAACTTGGTAGGAACCAAACTTAAAATGAGATTTAAGGTTGAGAATTATTTAATCTTGGAATTATGTTATATTTTTTAAAGTATAATATTATATTAGTTGAAAAACAACACATTTTTCATAGTGCTTCTTATTTTCTTTGGGGATATATAGGTGTGAATGGATTTTTTTATCTAATAAATATTAATAGCTAGTATTCATTGACAGGCTTTATAAACATTATCTCATTAAATTCTCATGAAAACCATGAAAATGTGGTAGTATTATCCCTATTTCTACAAATAAGAAAATTAAGAACCACATGGCTAAAAACTAATAAAGATTTGAGCCCAGAATAGGTTGTCTGCAATGCCTATGACTTTCTAGTTAAATTGACAAGGCCCCAAAATATGTCATTTCCTAACAAAAAGATTTTAGATATGAGAAAAGCAAATATCCTTATATACTATTTTATTATTAATAATGGTAACAGCTAACACTTAGAGTGATTACATTGTTCCTGGTACTAAGCGCTTTGCCTCCATTGGCTTACCGAATCCCTCCAACAACGTTAAGAGATGCGTACTATCATGACCCCCATACAGACAATAAAACTGAGGTATAGATGATTTAGGAAATTGCTCAAGCCACTCAGCTTGTAGGGACCAAAACTAACATTCAGGCTGGGACACTGGGCCAAAGTCTGTGTTCTAAATAATGAAGACTACCACATTACATCGAAGCATGGTCATGGGTTTCTCTCTGCCTTGAAAGTAAGTGCCCTAAAGTCATTAGTGTATCTTATTCATTTGTGCCACCCCCAAACCCACAGCATTGCTTAGAAAACAGTAGATCTTCAGTAAATAGTTGCTGAACTGAACTGACTCACCAATGTCCACTGTTCACACATATATTCAAAATTGAATCTTTTTCAATGTTTTAATTCTAAGAGGAAGAAAAATAAGCAAATGCTAACAGCTGCATGCTGAAATTCAACCACCTAGGGTCCTATGCTTGTTCACCCCAAGTTAAATAGCAATAATCCTACCAATCATAATATATTTTTGTATAAAGGTGCAACAACTGGGGCAAAAAAAAAAAGAAAAGAAAAAAAGATTTATAACTATTTGCATTTTGGCTACACTTATATTTCTAGCTTATTTACACATTTGTCATTCCCATAGTTTTACCTAGAAAGATGGCAATTTCATGTGGTTCAATGTAACATGCATCTGGGCGTCAACTTTTACACTATACTTGGATTACTGATTTATAATACAGCGAAGTTTCGTGTTACGCTTAATTATCCAGGGGGCAATTTAATCGTTCTTTAGTAACTCTAAAGGAATATGAAGATTTTATAGGCGCCTCAGATACCACTTTATAGAAAAGTCCGTTTTTGAAACTGTAGTAAGCACGCAATCCAACACTTCTGGTTATTCTAACGCTGTCTTGATTTTAGAAAATGGAAATGTACTTGATTGCACATACCTTTCAGTATTGATACATAGACTACATCTTGCAGGGTTAAAGTTTTATTCTGTGTGAGTTAATTCAGAGACCCAAATGTAAGCACTGGCAATCAAGAACTTCGTGTAGTCTGGCAACATATTCAGGAACATATTGATTCCAAAATATCTAGATAAACAAAAAGAATTCATCCATATGCTGTTGCTGTTGTTTTCTTTCCTCTCTGACAGATGGCATGCTGGAGAATAAATAAAAACAAATGCCTTAAATCAGAAGAGTCCTTATATTTATATCTCAATTCTGGCTAACAATAGGAATATAAAAAAATTATTTAATTTATGTAGATTTAAAGTAAAATACAAGAAAACCGACAACAAATTGTAATTGATTATGGAAAAGGAGGGGGAAGCAGCAAAGAGGAGGTTACATTTTAGGAGCCACTTTTTCCCTTCTTGTTCAGTGGAAAGCGTGTCAATTGCTTTGTGATGAACTCAAGCTGCAGCCTGATGAGCATATCATGTTTGAAAAGCCACATTGAGATACTTCTCAGAAGACAATTTTGCAAAATATTTCAGCCTTCGTTGTAATATACTATCAGCGGTCTCTGGTTTTTCTCATCATATTTGTATTTAATGTCATCTTTGTATTGCTGTTCCTGTGATCAGATACCAGGAGAACAGATTCATGAATACGATGATTAACAAAGCAGTTGATATTTGCATATTATATGACCCTTGCTTGAGAGGCAGGACATTTTCAAATGACTCCAGGGTGTTCTATACTGCTTATTTCTGATAACTGGTTTGAAATTGTTGGTCCCACTACACATAAAGAGGTAAGGATGAACACCAAAGTTAGCTGCTGGCAAAACCAACACAATGCTACACGTTTATGAGAACAGAAAGAAAGGCTACCAAGGAGGGCAGAGAGTAGGAGTAACCAGTGGAGATCCCTCCCCCTTGTATCCTGTTCTTCTTCCCCAGCACCACAATCAGACCTTTTTTTCTTGCCATATTTGGGACTTGAAGGGCAAATGCTGGCAGATGACAGAGAACACAGGCAGAGAGGCGTGGACAGTGGCTGTGTTAGATGGGGATGGTGAACGCTACCTGCGGAGCTCAGCGTGGCCTCTGCCATCCTCGCATTCCCAGTCCCTGCAGGGCTGCCTGCTGCAGCTCACTGCTTTGATGTAGGGGTTTGAGTGCATGCAGGACAGCATTACAGAGATGGATACTCTCTCTAAGAACTATAGAAATGGATATATTAATGCTCTATGAACAAAGACCCAAACTTTAGAAATCAGAAAGTGTGGTTTATCCCATGTAATCATAGACTAGGGATCTCAAAGTAAGTGCTTACGTAAAAGTACTTAATACCATTTAAAACCAACTTCCTGAGAGTCATCCACTTTTATAAAGAAAGGATTATTTGTCCAAGGTTTAAAGTAATATTGTAGAATTCATTGTGTGTGTGTGTGTGTGTGTGTATTTTTTAATTTCTCAGAAAATTTACATCCTATTTTGGCCAAATTCGCTGCACAACAGAAAATATTCTATTTTATAAATAGAAAATCCTAAGTTAAGACATTGTCCATCTTTCAAAAGCAACCATAGACAAACAAGTGGTGAACCGTAAAGAAGGGAAGAAGTAGGAAAGGATGTAAATCAAAGTACTTTGACAATCACTGTCTTCAGACCTTCTAAATTACAGTGGTAACTCACCTGTTAGGAGGAGGAAGCAGTATCAAAATCACCTGGGAGCTCTTTTCAAATTACAGGCACGGCATCATTGTCCCCGCCCTCCTACACCATTCCTATGGGAAACTATTATTAATAAAAGGAATGTTACATCACTCAGGTGTTATGCGTCGGGATGTGGGCGGGAGGGGGCGGGGTAGGCGTTGAGACTCCCCTGAGACTATACTGAAATTCCAAACACTGTGATTTGTAGGTTAAGCCCATTTAAAACGAGATTCTGAAGCAGGGTTCCTCAACTGTGGCACTCTTGATATTTTAGATGACTAACGCTGCTTTGTTGTGGGGGCTGTCCTATGTATTGTAGGATACTTCACAGCATCCCCGTCTTCTACCTACTAGATGCCAGTAGCTATCCACCCTTCTCTCCACCCAGTCGAAACAATTAAAAAAATTAAAAAAGTCTCCTGATACTGCCAAATGATCCCCAGAGCGGGGATCATGGCCGTTAAGAACCATTGAGATTAAAGTATATGAGATATAAACAGGAGAAGAAATGTTGATTTGAATCAAGCAGGAAAAATCTTAATAAAATATATATTACCACAATTAGAGAGCAAGATAATAATTGGGATGTCAGATTGAGGAACAAAGTGTTCTTTCCACACAGTGGCAACATATTTTGTCAGTATTGGAAAAGAGCAAGCAAGCATGGTTGCCTTAGTTCTACTCTAACTTAGAGAAGAAAGTGCTGATTCTAGGACACAAAGGTTGTCTCTCATGAAAGAGAGAAGTCCCCACTTTTCTCTGAAGAATGCGCTCTTTGTCCATTAAAAAACAAAAAATTTTTAAATCTTTTTTCCTAACAAGATAGGCATTGTAAAGCGATAGGTAATGTTTTGTGTGGGAACAGATCCCCAATTGAAAACTGTCCTGCCCTAGCAAGACACTGACTGGGTCATGGGAAGTTTTCGATGTACCTACTTTTGTAAAGACTGTCCACCACAAAATGCTTTTCAACAGTCTGCATCCTTTGCATTATTCCTTATATTTACCATTACAATTAATTGAGGTATGAACAATTTATAAAAAGAAAAATTACATGTGGATAATATAAAATTGGAAAGATGCACAGCTTTACAAAAAATTAATACAATAAAACACAAACAGCATTAAGATCTGGTTTTCACCACCTGTCAGATTGAGAAATGCCATATTTCATTGAAACCAAGTTATCATCAATTATAAAACACAATCATGATTTTTTTAAGACTTTATTTATTTATATTGAGAGCAAGAGAGAGCCTTCACCCATGCGCCTGGGGGGAGGGGCTGAGGGAGAGAGAGAATCTCAAGCAGACTCCATGCTGAATGTGGAACCTGATGCAGGACTCGATCTCAGGATCCTGAGATCATGACCTGAGACACAGTCAAGAGTGGCTTAACCGAATGAGCCACCCAGGTGCCCCAAAACGCAATCATGTATTTATGTATCATGGAGAAAGTGGATTTGACGATTACATGTCATTGTGTGTAAGACATACTCAAATTTTAGAGCTGTTAAAAATGGGGGGGAATTATGTATAAGAATCAATGAAATCTATACTTATAAAATTGATATGGTTCAGTCCTGCCAGGGGTATAGAAAATAGACATTCTCCTACAATATTTGTGGTACCATAAATTGGTACAGATTTTGGAAAGAAATTTGACAGGAGAATCAAAAAAAATAAATCCATATACTCTATGAAAGCAATCTAATTTCCAGACATTTATCCTATAAAAACGTAATCATAAGAGTCTAAAGATATATCTATGAACATATTTCATGAAATGCTATGAAAATGGCTTTAAAAACTTAGAAACAACTTAAATGTCCACCAAAAGATGAGGGGATACATACATTTTAACCTAACATTGTAATTCCAAGCAGTCATTTAAAAAAACAAGTTAACTTCATATATACTACTTTGAGAACATATGCATAATGTTACGTATAAGCAAGGTACAGAACAAGGATGTCATATCCTCCCTCTTTTTCTATAAAGACAATTTCAACTGTTGTTGAAAGGTAGACTTTATGTTTTTGTCCTATATATTTCTACATTAAAAATCTGTCAATAATTTTAAAACAATACATACGAATTAAGTGCAAGAAGGAGGGCAGAAGAGTGAATACAGTAGACTACATCTGACTTAATAAGAATACCTACACACATATATGCTGTACTGCTATGGGTACCTCTTGAAGGGTCTCAGGAATTTGTAATAGTACTGCCCGTGGTGTTGGAAAAATAGGGAGACTAGAAAAATGTCTACATTTTTATACAAAAAGTAAATAAATAAAAATTTAAATATTGTACATTTTTCATTTTATTTTTAAATGTTTCCTTATCTCCTGGTATCTGTGTAAGTCTAGTTACATAACTTCTGATATTTTACTATCTACTCTCCCTCCTGGTTGGATTCACACTGTTGGGTACGATCAAGGAGTTACAAATAACCCAAGCAAGAGCAGAGCGATGATGCCTGGACTCCAGCACATACTTTCAAATCAGACAAACACGTCCCAGCAGTGTGACCTTGGGCAAGTCACTTCTTGGATGCCATTTCATATATATTGACTCGTTTTATTCTTATCCCAATGAGTAAGCTTGTTATAATTGCCATTTAAAGGTGAGGAAATGGAGGTACTACCAGAAATCAGAGCACCCTGTCCCGCATTATCAAAAAGTTGGAGATGTGGGACAAGGACAGCAAGTCCCGTTTCCACCTAGAATGGCTCCCGGTCTGTGGTGAGGATGGTGCATCTCATCCTCTGAGGAGGAAACTCTGAGCCTTGATGCACAGTTGGGATTCAGTGAGTGTGTTGAATGAGTGATTACCAAAGGCCCAGGTTCACTCTGAAGCCCAAGGAAAGTACGAGATTTGAAAGAGTGGCTAGTATCTGAACTAGATTTATTCAGATCTTAGATTTAGAGTTCAGAACTGAGAATAGATAACTTCATCTATTATATATTGGCGGCTCTCAAGGTGCCTTGGAAAGGCCCAAAGCCCTGGGGCTGTGGGGCAGGGAGAGGTGGGAGAGTCCATTTATCTTCTAAGAAAGTGTTTTAATTCAAGCTCCTAATTGTGTAGTCTTAAGCATTTCAGTTGTGTAATTAGCAAGGAAGACCACGTGCCTTTATTCAGCAGCTTCATTAATCCCCCACTAGTCCTTTCAGATATGATTTGTCATTGCCATGGAACTCTCTAGAAAGCTGTGAGGTTCGGAGAAGTTGAGTAACGTGCCAAAGATCACATAGCTAGTAAGTCAGCACCAAGATTCAAACCTTCGCTCCACCCGGCTCCAAAGTCAGCACTTCTGTACAAAGCACTGTGACCCAGGAGTGCTGATCCAACGTCAACATGCCTACCCTGGTTCCCCAATTACAGCTAGATCAAGTTATATCTAGATCACCTCAGACCCACATTAATACAGATTTCAAGCCTCATTTCAAAACTGCTGAATCAATCTTCCTGGGAGAGAGGCCCATAATCACTGTTTACAGCGAGCTGCTCAGGCATAAGCTATTAAAATGGCTAAAGCATCCAGACAAATGTTATCCTTTTCTCATGGTTTATACACATTGATGATATATACACACATAAAATTATGACTATCGTATATTATATTTACCTACACATAGATAGTAATTGTAATTACAGGTATAGAACAAATACACCTGATTGCATTTTTTTAAACTAGAAATACTGAATTTGTACATTTTCTACTTTTCAGTTAATAAAAAAATTATTTGACAATATAATGTCAGGGAAAGTAGAATAAATATTTTTAAGTGGAAATATTGGTATTTTATTTTGCACTGCTATTGGGTATGCTAACAACGGACCAGGAAAATGAAGAGGTGATTTAACATGTAGCCAGAGCTTGGTCATTTTATTATCTTTCTTTCTACCATTCAGTGAGGAGCTGATTAATGTATCACGTAAACAATACTGTTTAAAATAATCATTACACATGATGCTTTGACAAATACCAAATTTCCCTTTAGAATTTTGTTTGCTATGCCTTGCAAAGCACTACATACATCTCTGTGAAAAGCTTTACATCCGTGATGGTAACAGCCCCTCAAATCTATAGCTGAGCTTTGTGTGTATAAAATTGAAAGTATCACTGAAAATTAGATAATTGCATTGAGTGACCATAAATTGTACATTTTAAAAAAAACTATTTTTTAAAAGTATTTCGAGCCCAACAGCTCCCTTTCATGCCTCTGGGCAGTATTTTCAGAACTCATTTGTTTGAGGGGTTTTTAATCTGAGGACATTGAAAAGTTACCCCCGCTGTGCTGTCGTCCATCACGCCAGGAGGAAAAATAGTGGCATGATTTGTTATCTGTTATTCCCCTTGCTGTGGTGACTGACTCCCAGTGCCAGCTCTGTCCTGAAGGCCATCACTTATAGGGACCACTGTCTGTCAAAACCACAGCCAACTTTAAGGGCTGCCTTTGTTGGAGCAGACAAATGAGTATGACCTTTAACAATAAAATAGGCACCTACTGAGAAAGATGAAACAGCAGCTGAAATTAAGAACATCATATAGCCATTTCAAACACTGCAGAAAAGTTAGGAGTTGAACTAAAACTTAATTATAAGAGTAAATGTGGGTAGACGTTGTCAATAATGAAACAGACATGGTCAGAAGTATCGATTTGCCGCCTGAACTAAAACTTCATCCAGGAATCATCCTACCTTTCATTAATAATGAATAGTATTGATGGGGTTTATTTAAAAGTCGGGGAGGGATTAAATGATGATAGCTAAAGGTTTATCAGGGGGCCGTCTTTTCTGGGCGCAGAGATATACAATCTGTTTATGAATATTCTAGAAGGGCAAAGGGAAAAAAAAAAGAAGAACACACTAAGCCTTTGATTTACAGTAATAGCTACTTCAAACGATCTGCAGCGAAGTGCCTTTGCCTAGGTAGGTATTGGCTGTGAACTGGCCATTGATATTTTGTAGTGTTCCAAAGCTCAGTGTAAGCATTCCAGGCATTGCATTGTAAAGACCACAGCACAGTTCGTGGTTTGAAAGGCTCTTGTAACCCAACCTGGCAAGTGGTCAGTGGAGACTACATTTTACAGAGAACACAAATCAATCTTATTGAGTACTTTTCAAGTAATATAATATTCTGCCTGTGACAATAATGAAATTAGTCTATGGATTTTGTTTAAATATTGAAATGCCATTTGAATATTTAATGAAATGCAGTACTTTATAAATATGCATATTTGTGTGGTTTTTATAAAAATTATGTTATTGATTTTTATGGAGACATCATTAGGAATAATGTCAAAATCTCCCTTTATTCAAAATCAGTTATATTTGTTAATTCAGCAAACCCATTTGAGATAGTTAAAAAGTTAATGGATCTCCTACCTATAATTCTATCTCCTCTTATGTGATGGATTCTCGAGTTACTCCTGGTGTTTCCAGTTGTCCTCCTTCAGCTTATGGTGGGGATGGGAGGAAGTGGTCTTTTAACTTCCCTGCCCTCTCGATAGTCTTAGGCCAAGGAAACACGAGTGGAAGTACTGTGTCATTTCCAGATGAGTGCATTTACTTACCCCTGTAAGTAAGAGACAGTTTCAGGCTGTCTCTTCCCTTGCCACGAAAAAGAAGGCAAAAACCTTGCACTGAGATGTTGGGGAATTTGGCTCAGTAAGAGTGGACGACAGATGCCTATAGGGTCTCCGTGACTCCTGTGAAGGAGAAATATATACTCTTTGTTCAAAATCGTTGAGACTTGAGTTGTTCATTACCACAGCATTGCCTAACTTATCCTAATATATTCCAAGTGGGGTTTTTAATTCCAAATTATCAAAGCACAATGCTACCATGACTTCTTCTGTATGATCTATTTATGTATACACGTATATGCAGGCATGATTTTTTTTAGCAGGAGATAGGTTTGATCCTATGTATAACTTTTCTACTTTCTCTGACAGATACGTTCCGGGCACCATTTATATGTACGCTCTATGACTTTGACTTGAGTTGGTTTGCCTCATAACTCTTCCAGCCCAAAATAAAATCACAATCTCTTTCACAAAGAAAGGATCTAAGGTCTGGGTTCTAATCCTAGAATTGGCTGCACCTGTAATAAGTCCAGGGTTCACAATATCACCTCTCGCACAGAAGTGTACATCCTCAAAAGTACATAGAATTTTTTATAATCAAAAGCCTGCACCAATGTAAAGGCCCAAGTTTTTAATAGGTTTGGAGTTTCAATTGTAACCTCACTCTGAAGTGGTTATCCTTTCAGCGTAGGGTTAAAAAGCTTTGACAAAGCACCGCAGGGAACATTGGATTGCCCTCACCTACATTGTACCTAGCTTGGGATGGATAAATACAGTCTCATTCTCTAATGTTCCCGACTGCCTCTAGGAACACTAAATTTTAAGAGAGAAAAACATGAATCCTGTATTTCAAGAGAGGTAGAACTAAGCCATTGTTAACTCCCCTTAAAAAGGATATTCAGTGGCCAGTTCAGTTTGCCCCCGAGACACCTAAAGCTGCATTAAGTACTTGTGAAAGTGAAAATCCACTGGGAACCCAATTCCAGTGTTTAAACCTCAGCATGAATAGTAGAGTTCCTAGCAGGGTGCGCTTTTACATTTCGCTATAAGCAGATTCAAAACTTACTGTCTGCAGTCGTGGTACGCTATTTCTATTAACCTATAGCTAACTGTCGTCTTTCACAAGGTGAGCAATCAAAATATCAAACGTCATATAACTTCAGTCAAATTAGAGGACAGAAGCCGACAAGCTTCTGAAAATCAAGAGTCTATACGTTTCGTCACTTAGACAATGTTTGAACCGTAAAATATCATTCATTTAAGCATTTAAAATCTGCCCGTTCTGTGTTCCTACCAAATACGGCATAAAATAAATTCTCCAAATTTATCTTAAAAATACATTGATATTTGCTATGGATTAGATCGTTTCTTTCTAATGATTTCTTTCCTTAGATAGGCACTTTGTAAAGGTTACAAATAACAGACTACTCAGTAGCATAAAACAGTTCAGAATTTACTCTGCATATGTTAAATTAGTGAACGTACACTTTCAAATTAATATTATGAGTACACGTGTATTTATTTATTTTTAAGAACACGAGTCTAAGGGTAACCCATTTGCAAAGTTTTGAGTTACTTAGCATGAAAAAAGTGAAGAGTCAAGCTTCCTCCTAAGCATTAGGCTTCTTCTCTATTCTTTAAGCTTGTATTTACACAGCCTAACAACGATTTTACTAGAAACTACTGAGAAGTTTGCATTTCATCCAATATTGCTTAGCAAATGTGTTGTTATTCTGCTTTAAAGTCAGTTTTAAACATAGCATCTTGATTGCTATTTGACAGTAATAGGTCAAGCATGAGATATTTTAGATCCTATTAAAATTTTTCAGGTCAAGCAAAGGTGACAGAAAAATAACCATTACAGGATCTTTATTGTATATGATAGGACCACAAATAAACTTTGCATCCCTACTCCCAGTGTGTCCAGACTTGACTGAAAGCAAAAGGGTGAGCTTTTCTATTGATTTTCACATGTAAGCTAAGAGGCAAAATAACCCCAGCTCATTAAAGGTGCCAGTGTGCTGGATGATTTGGCGCCTTTTATCTTCTGAAAATAAAATCAGCTAAATCTGAGACATATGGTAGGGTTGTTAATGGAGAAACGGCACAACTAAAAGTACGCACTCCGTGAACCCCGGTTTCTTAGGTATTTATGGCCCTGCCCATTTATTCTTACACTTCAATGTTTCCAATCTGCAGAAGGGAGATTTACTTTTGATCAGTGGCTTTAATACGTTGCTTTTTTTTTTTTTTTTCCTTCTAACAGCCATACCACTTCCAAAGTCTGGCAAGGATTCCTAAATATTATTTGTAAAAAAGTACATCTTTTTTGAAAATGTATCAACCGGAACTTTATGAATGGGAATATTTTAGAACCTGTGTGTGAGAGATGAATGCTACCTTTTTACATCTAGCCCTTGAGGAGACTAGGTTTTTGTTTTCTTTTTTTTTTAATTTACTATCAAAAGTCAACTAAACAAAACCCCTTCATTCATATAAAAATGAATGACTAGCACCATTTTCCCACAAACATCATACTCAAGAATGCTTCCTTCTTCCTAAAGGGTTCCTCCATTTTTTTCCCCTTTTTTGTGAGCTCATTTACGTCTGTCTCCATTTCATAGAAACTTATTTTACAAATTACACTTTTTGTGTCACACACTTCAAAGAAAGGAGATGACCCATGACTAGACAGGGAAATATTCCTTGAAACGATATTTAACTTAAAGAATATGAGATCCCCGTGTAAACTAAACACTCAGAGCACAAATTAGCTTCAATTTTTAAAGATATTTCAAAGTTAAAAATTCTCATTCATGTCTCTAAGTCACAGATTGTCCTCATTTAAAAAGCAAAATATATTTTTAATGCTTAACCTCAAGATATCTAGAAAAAAAGGATTTCAATAATAATTTTTTTTTCATTTTATGGGAACTTTTTTAGGAAGTTATTTACATTTGTAACCTTATACTTCACATCCCCACTTCTCTCTTCTAGCATCTATCTTTCCAGCATCATTCTCTCCTCTTCCTGTTTCTGCCATACTTCCAAATCAGTGCTCCAACATATCTCCACACCAAGAAGGTGATGTCTACAAAGGTGGCTATGAATAGATATGTTAAAAGGCATGGAGGATCCTAATTTAGAAAAAAAGTAAGTTGCACCATAGAAATGTAAGTAAAAATGTATTTCCAAAGAAATATAAAGTGAAGAGATTTTAGAGAGCCCTGCAGATAGATAAAAATAATGTAAAAGTCCAATTATTTCTATTGCAAGTATTACCTTTCTCCTTTTTCCTTCTTAACTCTTTCAAAATGACAACCCAATCTGCATCTTCATAAAAGCTAACTGGAAGTGCTTTTGCACAAAACCAGAACGCAATTCTGAGAGGAACCTTCTCTGAGGCCTAATGACATTACCCTTGGACATGAATTCCACATATGAGACACAGTGACAAAATCCATGCTGTCTTGTGTTGGGGAAGACTACCTGACTAGACATTGAGACCCAACATAGAGACTGCTGTTCCCTTTAGCACAGTGACCTTAGACAAGAAGTTACCTTCTAGTACTTATGAAATAGATGATTTTTAAGTACTTTTAAGCTTTAAATTCTGATTCTAGTCAACAACCAATGCTTAAAGGATCACAGAGTCCAAAGCTCAAAGGAATCTTCGAGGTCATCTTTAACATATCACTGAAATACAGGAAAAGACCCAAAGACCTAATGGGACCATCTCTCTGACTGAGGTAATGCATAGCTCAGGCTTTCTCACCACCAGATTGAAAGGTCAGACAATGAGGCAAATGACATAAAATTATTTTTAAAAACTAGACCCTGTTTTATGTGCTGTAAGAATACTGATAAGGATAGAAATCACTATTGACTTTTTTAATGAAAGAGGTACAGAAAATTTTGACTAGCGTTAACTACTTATTATAGGGAAAATCTTAGGTAAAGTATTAAAAGTCCTTTATCTAATTCTTTCCAGATCCTGTCTAGAAACTACAACTAAAATCAAATAATACCAATCCCTTCCCTGTGTGGAGTTGGCAAGTTCTAAATCTTAAATTGGACCCTATACTTGGTTAAAAAGGAAAAAAAAAAAACTATTATAAGATTAGCACAAGTGATATACTTAAAATGACAACAGGAAGACATGAACCACCAGCTTAATACTGACACCACAGCCTCAAAGCATTGTATGTGCTCCCTTGTTTCGGAACACCACTGATTTTTGTTTGGGCTTTGGAAAAAGAACAGAACCTTTTCATCCCCTGGATTGACTTTAGAATCCTATCAGAATTAAATGTGTGTTATAAACTTCCCACGGGGAATTTGTTAATGACTTAGGTATGGCTTAAATACGGAAGAAGGATTTGTTGCTATTGTTCCCCGAACCCCTAAACAGGCTACAAATTTGCATGAAGGTGAAGCACTCTTTGCACAATTATTTCATTTTAGCGCATTTAATGAGCACTGCTCCTTTCCAAAAAGGATTTGAATCAGTACCTATAGAAGAGCAATTTCTATTCACTCCGGTGAGAGTGGGTGACTCCATTGAGAAGTGGATGAAATACACACTGGCACACATCGAGAATATTTTAAAATGCATCATTTTCTGAAATTCATCCATGAACTACATATTAGTGACAAATAGTATTTTTAAAATCCATCTCCAGCATTAATTGATTTCTATGTAATTTTAGAATTAAGTTAATAAAATAATGGATGTCAAATGTTTACACAGAGTTTGACTTAGAGGGCTCAATGAAGAATAACACACTATTCTCATTAACACACAATTTTTCTTCAAGGGTAGAAGAAAATCATTCCCTGTCAAATGCAGAAAGTTCATTCAAACAGCTGAAAACAAAATCATATACATTACCAGAAGTAAACATGGTGTTCTTTTTTAACCAAATACTCATAATGAGAAATAATAAGTGAATATATTTGAGTTCATCCTCACAACAAGCTTATGAGGAGTCTAATACAAATATATCCGTTCTAAGGTGAGTGAGGTAACCACAGTTTAATCCCAAAGGTCTACTGATCATACACTGAAGAGCTATATTAAAATGCAGTACAAAGGACTGGGTACAAAGTACAAACGCATCTTTACTCAAAATGGCCTTTCCAATTGTTCTACCAGAGCTCTGAAAATACCATCATTTTGAGATCCAATGACTCAAACCATAGAGTCATCTTTATTGACAGTCTCCCTACACCCCTCCTGGGGAGGCAGTGTTAGACGTGTTTGAAGAGCAAGGACTTGGCATCAGAGTAACAGCGTTTTGAACCTCACGTCTGTGCCTTATATGCTTTGGGAACGCAGGCTCTTTAACTCCCCTGAGATCCTGATTTCCACCTAGAAAATAGGCACAAGGACACCTACATCATAGAGTTTAAATTTAAGATGAAAACTGATTAAGCAAGCAACACTCTTAATCCTGGGGGCACAGTAGGTGCTTAATAAAATGTAACTTGATTACTATTAATTTTTCAAAAGCTTTCAAAGCTGCTCCTTTCCCCTTCTTGACATTACTACCCCAGATTCATCCTAGAGGGTTGTTATAATAATTCAGGAAAGAGATGATTTTGCACCTGGAATTTTGAGGGCTCTGATTCCCTTTTCACTGACTGTATCCACTGGGGCAGGGTTGCTTGAACACGCTAGGATTGCTCCCTATCCAACACTGTGGTCTGCTTTGCTTTGCAGCCCGCTTGGACTTTCCTCCCAGCCTCTGCTGCAGTCACCA
The DNA here is from genome assembly GCF_024610735.1 of Ursus americanus. Lineage (NCBI taxonomy): Eukaryota > Metazoa > Chordata > Mammalia > Carnivora > Ursidae > Ursus > Ursus americanus. Next base: position 54,886,425 of record NC_142135.1, on the reverse strand, counting down.
GATCACACACTAGCACTGAGCAAGAATGCTCTTGAGTCAGACTCCCTTCAATAGGATAATGTTGGGTGAAGAGGGGTAGGAGGTAGAGTGGGAAAGTGAATCCTAGGAGAAAGAAAGGGCCCTAAAGCAGACCAATTCCCCCAGAAGGCCTAACCATTTGTTCCTGGCCGTAAAATAGCTGTTTCAGGTAAAGATGTCAGGTATCCTGCTCTATTTAAACAAGGCTACAGTTTCATTCCCATTTGGGACCTCTCTATTGCCATTAATTAATTTATTCAGAATGCTATTTATTTATGAGTTCATTCACACATGTATTGAGCATCTTCCCAGTGCTAGAGGTCAAGGACACGGTCTGAGGGCTCATTACGTAGGCAGATAGACAGGCATCTAAATAATTAACATAACACAGCGGGACAGTGCTAGACAACAGTGTAGGAGTAACAATGAGGAGAAACAGTGACCTGGAAGACAGGGGTGGAGGGTCTGGGAAACAGTCACTGAAGAGCTGGAAACTTTCAAGCTGAGTGTTCAAGATAAGCCCAATGTTCTCAATGCTCCCTGACCCCTGAAAGATTCCCAGCCTCCCCCATGCTCAGCTAGACTATAAAATCCTAAAGCACTAGTGTTTGCTCAGTGAAAAAAATGAATGAATAAATGAATTGGGTTTCGGAGCATCTAGGTGGCTCAGTCGATTAAGCGTCTGCCTTTGGCTCAGGTCATGATCTCGGCGTCCTGGGATCGAGCCCTCCGTCAGGCTCCTTGTTCAGTGGGGAGTCTGTTTCTTCTTCCTTGCCCTATGCCCCTCTCCCTCCACTCTCTCTCTTAAATAAATAAATAAATAAATAAATAAATAAATAAATAAATAAATAAAATCTTTTTAAAAGATGAATTGGGTTTAGATCTAATGGGGGGACAGGGTGATTTTTTTTTTCAAACTATCTGAGCAAAGTAAGAATGCATATTTGGTGTAGATGATGGAGATAATGGGAATTATTTCCCCCTTCCCCCTTTCTTTCTGGAGTGCTTCACCTTTAGCTGCTTTCTAATAATTAATTAATGAAACTAATTACTTTTTCCTTAGTATGCAAACACTGGACTCAGTGTTCTGCATATATTAATAACTACAGGCTAGGTATTAGTCACTCTGTTTTAGATGTAGTTTAAAAATGGTAGTTCAGGGGCGTCTGGGTGGCACAGTCATTAAGCGTCTGCCTTCGGCTCAGGGCATGATCCCAGCCTTCTGGGATCGAGTCCACATCAGTCTCCTCCGCTGGGAGCCTGCTTCTTCCTCTCCCACTCCCCCTGCTTGTGTTCCCTCTCTCGCTGGCTGTCTCTCTCTGTCAAATAAATAAATAAAATCTTAAAAAAAAAATGGCAGTTCAGTGACATGCCCGAGTCACAGTAAGTGTGGGAGCAGGGATTGATTCACAGATGCACCAAACTATTGCTTCTCGTGCACACAGGAAGGAATCTCCCCACTCCTCTCCACCAGCTGTCAGAGATGAGATGTGCACTTCCCCTTCACAAATGTAGGAGAAAGAGCCAATGCCATCGAATTTCCATAAATGTGTATTATCTCAGGCAGAAGATGGGCAAATATCCTCATCTAAATTAACAGCACAAAAGTGATGTTATGTTTCACCAAGATATTTAGATCTGCTCCCCGGAAATAAATCTGAGACTCATTTATTGCCTTAACAAAATCTTTTTCTTTTGCTAGCGGATAAGAAACTGAAATCAGTCCTGACTTCATACCGTAGACATGATGCCTTTCTCTGCAAAATTCATCCATGAAAACTAGTGAAGTGGGAGTCTCTTTGAAAATACAATCAAACCACTATGATTTCACCCACAGTTCCGTTACAGGAGGGATCTCCCTACTGACCTGGAGGCCTGCACAGCCTGAGAGTCATTCTTTCCAACTCCAAGAGAAGAAACTGTGGATGATTAGGAAGTAGAGCAGGTAGGATGCTTAATCAGTGGCAGAGCAATCAATAAACACCAACAGGTCAAATCAGTTAAATTGAATTAAATTGACCTTATATCTTTGGAGAAAAGCCTAAGGACAGAGAGAAAGAGAACAGGTTAGAGTTGACTGGCCTTGTAACAACAAAGGAAGTCCAGGAGTTAAGGAATTTGAGGTTATAGCTTCTTGAAGCCTGGTTGGAAATCTATGTACTGTCAGTGCGAGGAGGTTTCGAACAAGGGAAAAAGCGGTATTGTCTACATGATTATAGTAATTACTCCTATGGAGATTTTCCTGTGTGCCTTTTCTCATCTCTCTGTCTCCCTCTCTCTATTGGTTCCTTTTCTCAAGCAGTAAATGTAACCAACACTCTTCTAGTTGCAGTTCTCGTCCAAGGTCATTATTCCCCTTCTTGGGCTCTCTTACCTCCTATTCCATCTAACCCACTGCCTGGTGGATGGCACACAATTGACTACTGTTCTAGAAAAACTTTTGATCTTAATGTTTTTCTTTCTGTGTCTGTGAAGAGACACTTTACTATGGGTCTCTTGCTTTTTGCCCATCTTATGAGCAGAGGCATGGACTGCCTTGCTTGGGACTATCTTACCAAAGGTGTTTGTATAACAAACTGATGAAAGTTAAGGATTGTATCTCTCTCAGGAGCAAAGGGCAGTCCTGCTTACCGTCCGTTCTCATAAAGAGAGTGTCTCCCTCTGAGGCAAAGATGAGGCAGGTTTACTGCTCATTATAAAAGATTTGGTCCCCTTGAGTTCAGGTTCCTCTCCTGTAACACAGTCCACTGAGTATGAGTGTACGGGTGCCACCTGACTCTGCTTCTTCTTTCAGGCTACCGAGCTCAGAGAACTGGCACAGACGGAGACTCCAGCTACTACTGTTGCTGCTAATGATGAAATCATTTGTCTGACCCAGGAGCCTCAAGTGTTCTGCCAACGTGCACGAAACCGTGGCAGGTTTACTTACTAGTTTGCAAGTAGAGTAAGACCTCAGACCCTTCACAGTTCCTCACGATGATCATGCAGCTGACTGCCCCAAATTCTGTCTCCTCTTGATTGTTCCTGGGAACCAGCCATATGTTAAAAGACTTGCCCCCCAAATTGTCAAGGTTGAAGAGAAGAAGGAGAGACTTTTTCTATGTTCTCATGCCTTGGAATCATGCGTTTATGATCAATGGCAGACTATCAATCAATAGGACCCAAAGCTTAAAGTTCTAAATGAAATGGCTCTAATGTGTTAAAGATATTAAACTTAAGGATCTTCCAAAATCAGCATTCTTTCAGTGTGTACAAAATTAAATTCTAGACATTTGAACATAAATGACTAAAAAAAATTACTTGGCTATGTTGGTGGCAAAATAAATACATCTTCAGGCTGATCACGTGCTACTTGGATCATCTTCCTGTTTTATAGAGAGATAAATACATGATGCAGAAACAATTTCCTTGTTTTTGAGACCATGTATTCTTTCCTTAGCAATCAGCAAGTCAATCAGCGAATATACAGAACGTGTAAATTTTTAAAAAATAAATTGGTAGTGGGGCACCTGCGTGGTTCAGTCAATTAAGTATCAGACTCGTGGTTTCAGCCCAGGTCATGATCTCAGGGTCATGGGATCCAGCCCCACATCAGGCTCTGTGCTCAGCAGGGAGTTTGCTTGGGATTCTCTCTCTCCCTCTCCCTCACCACTCACCTTCTCTCTCTAAAATAAATAAATAAATCTTAAAAAAAATAAAAATAGAATGGTAGTATAATGTTTATGTTAATAATATTATGTTCCCACAATAAAAATATAAATGTTGCTTCTTCCAATCCTGATCTATATTTACTGATAGGTCTAGAATGTCAGTTACATTAAATCAAAAGAGAAAAGTATGTTTCCCCCTTCTTTATCATTTTTGGTATGCTTCTTAAAGTAAAGGTGAGTTGTCAAAAATTCCTTACTTGCATGAGTTTTACATTTATATTTATTATTTTAAAATATCAACAAATGCATGATTTTAACTATTTGCCTACACGCATTTTATGAGAAACCGTTCCAAAGGTAGGTGACACGTATTAGACAAAATGAGCATTGAATAATACACAAGTATCCCATACACACACACTGTGGTCCCAACCCACTAATATATGCATACAAATCTGCAAACTAGCAGAAAGGTGAACTCAATCATCACTTTGAATATTTGTTATTAACACATTATACACACAGTACTTAGGTAGTTAGTCTCCTCTCCTCTAATATCTCTCTTAAAATTTATTATTGAGGGGGCCTGGGTGGCTCAGTCAGTTAAGTGTCTGACTCTTGACTTCTGCTCAGGTCACAATCTTGTTGTTGTGAGATCAAGCCCCACCTCAGGATCCACGCTGGGTATGGAGCCTGCTTACGATTCTCTCCCTCTGCCCCTCCCCCTGCTCTCTCTCTCTCAAATAAATAAAATCTTTTTAAAAATGTATTATTGAAATTTTCAAAACCATCAAAAATAGAGAAGATGTGAACCTATGTGAACCCCTCACCCAGCTTCAGCAGTTTTGTCCACTTGGCCCTTTAGGAAAAAAAAAAAGTCTTTGTGATCTGAGAGGTAAGATGGTAAGAGCCAATTGGTAACAGCCCTTTCTTAAATGATTTATTGAGGAGAGAATTTTTTTATATGCTGACAGAAAAAAATGTGGGCTAAGGAAATCACAGAGGTAAAATGTTAAGGACAAAAAGAGGAAGATTTCCATGGGATTGCAAATTCCTCTTTTCAATATTTCTAAAACTCATACTGATAGTAAATTGTATTTTATTAAACACACAAAATATTATATATATTAACCAACTCAAATCCTGAAGTCTTAACAAATGCATAGGTTATTTTTTTAAGTTTTTATTTAAATTCCAATTAGTACACTGTCATATTAATTTCAGGTGTACAATTTAGTGATTCGACATTTCCATACAATACTCAGTTCTCATCACAAGTGCACTGCATAATCCCCATCACCTATTTAATCCATCACCCACCACCTCCCCTCCGGTAACCATCAGTTTGTTATCTATATTACATACCTCCTTTCCAGATGAAATTTTTAGCTCATTCTTTGTTATCAAAATAAATATCAATTGGACATGTACGATGACAGAGGCCCTGGGTCTGCAGCATTGAAAAAAGTATATGTCCTGGTCTTAGGAACATTTTTTTTCTTAATACCTCCAATATATCATATATTCCTCTCTTAATACTCAAAATTTCATTATTTTCTAATTATCTTACTTCCATTTGAAAACATAAGCTATTTGTAGGCTGAGATGTCTAATTTTATGCGTCAACTTAAATGGATCATGAGTACCCTGATATTTGGCTAAACATTATTTGTGGGTGTATCTGTGAGGGTGTTTCCGGATGAGATTAGTATTTGTATCAGCAAACTGAGTAAAGCAGATTTACCTCCCCAGTATGGGTGGGCCTCATCCAATCCACTGAGGGCCTGAGTGAAACAAAAAGGCAAAGGAAGGAAAATTTTTTTCTCTATGCCTGAAAGCCAGTGCTAAGATATTGATCTTCTCCTGCCCTCATTCTGGAAATAATACTACTATTGGCTTCCATGGTTCTCAGGCCTTCAGACTCAGATTGGGGATTTATAATACTAGCTCCCTTGGTTCCTAGGCCTTTTGTCTTGGACTGAACTATACCTGGGTCTCCAGCTTGCAAACAGCAGATTGTAGGACTTGGTCTCCATAAAATCTCTCTCTCTCTCTCTCTCTCTCTCTCATTGACTCATATTGATTGTGTTTCTTTGGAGAGCACTAACTAATACACAGGCTAAATCACATTCTGTATTTCTTTGTCCCAATAGTTTTACCTAGTAGGTGGTCAATAAACACATGTACGAAGAATATATATTTAATATATACATATAATGTAAGGAAATATAATATCAGTCTTTATATCTAATCCGCTTTTATTATACTATGGTATAAACACATTTGCTCAATTTTAACTGAGATTACTTACTATAATCTCCATGTAGGGACTCAAGAAGATAAAAATTTCCCTCCAATGTTATCATTCCATTCCTTTGTTTTCTCCAAAAAAGAAATAATCATGTGATTTGAACCTCTTAAAGGATTAACCTTTTCATCTTTATACTTTTCTTAAAGATCAGGACCCTAAACTGAACCCATTGCTTCCAAAATTCTTTCCTTAACCTAGCATATGCTTGCATTAAAAACCACAAGGACGGTAACTAATGTAAATAAGTTTAAAGGACATGATCAGTGACCACCCTGCATATGAAAATAAGTGACTGATTTACGGAAAAGAAAATGTTAACAAATAATCAGTGCATATACCCATTTGCCCAGTGAAAGTTCAGTTCAAAACCAATGTTTAATGAGTCCTTTTGTGTTTTAGAAAGAGATGCATGTTACCACACATCTCGGTTTTCTCTGTATACACCTAAACAAATAAGTGGGGATTAAATAACTTTGTGAAGAACACGTGAAATCTCTTCCTTAGTGAAAGTAGACCTTGGAATACAGTTAACCTAACTAGGTAAGCTTGTTCTTTCCATGGAGGGTTAACTAATGTAATAAACGACATTCTCTAATGAAGAACATACTGAGAATCCTCAGACTGCCCACAGTGAGACTTGTGCTGTCCTGATGGGATCTTCTCAAGAGGAACAACACATCTCCTGGGTCACCGTTGCTTTCTGTGGGGAGAGGGACTGCCTGTGATGTAAAGTACCTATTGGGCAATTTAGCAATTGAGGAAAGAAAGAATTCTATTATTGCTGTCTAGGCTAGAATTTTATTAAAATATGTGTCAAGTATTTTTCATTCCATCTCTCTTATTATGCTTTTTGTTGTTAATGCCATTATTTTGTAGCAAAGTTGCTCTCTCCATCCTGTTTCCATCTAAGGGCTACAGTACAACTATTTGATGCTAATTATTAACAGAAAGTAGTCATACATGAAACAAGACCTGATTATCTAGATATATTATCACTTTTTAAATGGTGCAGAAGATCAGACAGACACTGGGGTATTTTTCCATTCCCAAGAGAATAAAGGTTTAGGTAGAATGCTGGAATGGTACAAAATGCCTGATAGAAGTGTTTAATGCCCACCTCGCTACCCCAGAACTATTCTAGGGTCTAGCTTTCACCAAAAACCAAACAAAAAATGATTCTTTTTTTATCTCCAAAATGCCTGACATTATTGCAGGTATCACACATTACTTATGCTTTGAAAATATCACCCTAACCCCAATTATTTTATTTGTACTTACATCTTTAGGGAGCCCAGATAAGATGGATGCTGCCAAGGATATTTCCAACGAACCGGTATACATGAACTGCCATTAGGGGACCCCAAATAAATGCACAATTACTGGGTGAAGTGCTGGCAGATTATACTTGCTTGATGCTGATTGCTACAGCAGTGACTAGAGTAGCAGTTCTCAAACTTTAGAGTGCATTAGAATCACCCTGTGAGAAGGGACAGTGATGCTGATGCTACTGGTCCAGGGATCATGATTTGAGAACCTCTGGGCTAGAGTGGCATACAAGTTGAGTGGTTAAGCCTCAAGAAATCCAATATCGTCAACCACTAGCAGGTTTTAGATCATTCAAGGCCTTTATTAAGTCCAAACTGTCATAGAAACATCACAGCAGTGGTTAGCCTCAATACGGGATGGTTAGTGAAATGAGGTACAATCTTTGCTATTGCAACTCACTTCGAGGTCCTAAGTGATACCGGTAATCTCCATCCTTCACTATGTATCCTAGATTTTTCTTACTCTTGACCAGCACTTCAGCAGGTCCAGATTGCTTGTTTGGTGCTGTGACTCAGACCTTGATCTCCAAAGATGTCAGAACCTTAGTTCTTTTATCTTCTAAGGCCACATTTGCTGCAATTGCCTTTCCTATAATTATCACTAAGCATGGAAACACCAGAAATCATGCCAGTTAATCTCCTGGGTGCCTCCGCCATAGAGAACTCATCTTCTATTGGTAATCCTCAGTACATGATATTAAGTCTGGGAGATATTGGCTGTTATTTTTTTCTGGTTTGCTTTTTTCCTGATTGTTATTATTGATTTCACTTCATGATTATTATTGAAAATAACAGAATAGAAGATAAAAATAATCTGTCCTAAGTATAAAATAATAAATAGAGAAGGGGTGAAAAATTATTTGCAAAGGTACTACTCATGCCACTGAGAATGTTCTACGCACTCTCTAAATATAAGGACAGGAGAGAAGAACGGGACTCCAGTTGTGGGGTAAAGGGGAAACACAAAAAAGACTAGAAGAGATGCATTTCAGTTGAGCATTGAAAAATGGAATAAGTTATGAACCAATATTCTTAAGAACCAGTGAATCCTTTATTCATGAATTAATAAATTCATTTATTTATCCATTCATTCAACAATTCAGTGAATATGAATTGAGGGTCTATCATATGTCAGGCACTATATGTTGTGATAGGGACACAGAAATGAACAAAACACAATCACTGCTTGCCATGGACCAAATATGTCCCCCCAAAATTCATATGTTGAAATCTAACCCTTGGTGTGGTGGTATAAGGAGATGGTGTCTTTGGGAGGTGATTAGATCATGAAGGTTTAGCCCTCATGAATGGGATTAGTGTGCCCTTATAAAAGAGACCCCTGGGAGCTCCTTTGCCCCTTCCACCATGTGAGGCCACAGCACAAAGACAGCTGTCTCTGAACCAGGAAGCGGGCTCTCATTAGATACCAAATCTGCTGGCACATCAGTCTTGGATTTCCCAGGGCCCAGGAAGATGAGAAATAAATTTCTGTGGCTTAGAAGCCACACAGTATATGGTATTTTTGTGATCACAGCCCAAATGGATTGAGGCACTGCTCTCTGAGAATTTACAATATATAGCAAAATCAGGTGACAAAACAAATCACCAATGGCTAATTGCTATAATAACCAAGGCTGTGATTGGCCAGAAATAAGGTTTCCTGTTTGCCCTGAGGTGGAATTTGAGTACATTGTTAAAGAAAGCTTTTTTTTTTTAAGATTTTATTTATTTATTTGAGAGAGAGAGACAGGCAGTGAGAGAGGGAACACAAGCAGGGGGAGTGGGAAAGGAAGAAGCAGGCTCATAGCGGAGGAGCCTGATGTGGGGCTCGATCCCAGAATGCCGGGATCATGCCCTGAGCCAAAGGCAGATGTTTAACGACTGCACCACCCAGACGCCCCTAAAGAAAGCTTTTAAAACTGTAAATATTTATTTATCTTTGAATGCCAGCATACAGAAAAATGCATGCCACATAGTAGATACTCAGCAAATGTGTAACACAGTGAACCGGAGCAAGTCAGAAGAGGGAAGAAGCAACCTGACATGAATGGAGAGTGGATCACATGGGGAGAGGGAAAAATAAGAATGGGAGGGAGAACAGGCTAATTATTACAGGTCTGTGTGCCCCGCAAAGGATGTTGAGATTTATTATCATGCAGAACAGCTGAATGACCCATGCTGCCATTTGAGGAAATAATAGGAAATATGCATTTTGACTTATATAAAAAGATGTTGAAATAGAAATTTGGATTATTGTGTATCCATTAAAATTATGCCTTTTGTAGAATAGTTAATGATGAGATAAAGCATCACTGGACAAAAACAATCAAATTAAAAACTTACTGTGATTCTAATCTTGAAATGATTTGTGTGTGTGTGTGTGTGCATGTGTTTGTTTACATATATGCTTGCAAGAAGATCTAAGGAAAGCTTTTTAAAAATATTTAATGTATGTCTACTTGATGTTGAGCGCTCTTCCAAGGGTTTGAGTTACGTTAGATAAAATTGGCAAAATTCTCTGCCTTCACGGAGCTTAAAATTGAAAGCAGGAAGTGGCTAAGTGAGAAGATAAATTGGATAGATAGATAGATAGATAGATAGATAGATAGATAGATAGATAGATGATAGATAGATGATAGATAGATAGATAGATAGATAGATAGATAGATAGATAGATATAGTAAAGTAAAAGTGATAAATGCTATGGGATAAAAGAGCAGAGTCAGGAAATTGTAAATGTCATCAACAGGTGGGGAGGAATACAGGATATGTATAGTGGAATTTTAAAGGAATTGTCCAAAGTAGGTTTCATTAGGAATGGAAATACACCAAAATGCTTATATAAAAATTGTATGAGCAACATTTTATTTACTTACCAAATGGTTTAGAATAAACATGTATAACTTTTATTTTTACTTTTTAAAGATTTTATTTATTTATTTGAGAGAGAGAGCAAGAGAGAGGGAAAAGCAGGGAGCAGGGAGCTGGAAGAGGCTCAATCCCAGGACCCTGAGATCATAACCTGAGCTGAAATGAAGAGTTAGAGGCGTAACCGACTGAGTCACCCAAGTGCCCCAAGCATGTACAACTTTTCAAGACAGAAAATAAGAAGTTATGACTCACTGCTTATTGATCTATCATCAGTCTTTGATTATTCAGTCAGACAATAACAATGGGACCAAGCTATAAATGAATTAGGGAATCAATTTAAGAAGGTTTTTGGTTGTTTTGTTTTCACATTCTATAGAATATTGCTACTTACCCAGGTAAGAAATTTGTCTTTTGTAAGTTAAGGAATAAATAGTATAAATTGAAACAATGACATTGCTACTTTCCTCTATAGTTTATATCTAAATAGGAGGGGAGAGATATGGTGGCAGAATAGTAGGAGGACCCTAGGCTTGCCTTGTCCCTCGAAAACAGCTAGATAAATATAAAATCATCCTGAACACCCAAGAAATTGTCCTCTGTCTGAGGGCTGACAGAACAAACTGCGCAATTAGAGGGATCGTGGAAAGTAGGAGGTGTGGAGACATGGTTTGGGGGAGAAAAGGATCATGGGTGCTAGGGAAGGGAGGGAGCCCTGATCACGGAGAGAGGCAAGAGAGAGGGAAGCGGGGGAGGGGGGCAGCTAAGCACACAGGAGATCATACAAGTAAAACACTTCCCCAAAGTCATTGACTGAGAAAATGAACAGGGCTGATTACTATGAGTTTTACAACCAGCAGAGCTCATGGAATGCAGTTTTAGAGATCTGTGTCTTGGATGGTGTTGAGCCCAGTGGGCACTGCAGTGTTCCTGTGGAGAAGAAGGGCAGATAGCCCAGGAGCTGATGGAGTGCTCTGAGAATCTCCTGGGATGCACTAGGAGAGACAGTTCCCCCTTCTTGGAGCACATCTAGGAGAGGTGGCTGGCATTGCCTCTCGGGGCACAAAAGAGCCTGTGGGTGTCATTTCACTTCCCTGCCCCCAGCAGAGGCACAGAGACACCTGCTAAGGGCAGCTAACCTGGACACCAGCTTTTTGCTGTGCTTCACTCTAAAATCCAAGCTCCTGCACCTTGGTGCAACTGCCCTTCTGGCACAAACCAGCACCAGTCCCCAGTGTAACAAGACCCTCCCTCAGAGGACCAGTGCAGGTCCACACCATGCCAGGTCCCTAAAGTTTGGAGTTTTAAAACTCAGCCAGCGTGCCTGAGATTGAACACAGGTGCACTGCACTGCCTGACAGGTAGAAGGCCAACACACAGAAAGGATGAAGTCAGGGATCTGAAGGATGCCTGGGACAAGGAGGGGAGATTGTTCACTCTTCTGCGAGGGCTTCCTGGACAGCAGCAAGTGCAAACTCCCTTTGCCAGGATCGAGGGAGAAGGCTGGTCCATTTGCTAACTCCCCCCCAACTAGTCCCTTAGCATAAACTAACTGCGGTAAGCAGCACAGCACCAACAGTGGAGGTCTACACTGCTTACACCAAGCCCCACCCTCCTGCACTCTGCAGGTGCTGCTTTACCAGAGCAAGTGTGCCCGACAACCAGAGCAGCAGGCCTTGTCCCCAGAAGACCAGCACAAACCCCCACGTGCACCACATGTACTGGCCATAGAGTTCTGCAAAACTTCAGCTCTAGTGGAAATAGCATCAGGTCTCTTTTAACAAGCAGACCAGAGCACACCTAGTTAAAACTTGCCACACTCAGACCAAGGCCCAGATACTTCCCACTGCAGGCAAGGAGAAACTGTGCAGAGGATTGACCTGAGGGATACAGCAGCCGAAACACAGCAGCAGAGTACACACAGCACACACCAGAGACACTTCCTGAAGTCCCTGGCCCTGGACAGTGTATTTCCTCTTCTTAATACAACCATACTCTCAGGAGCAGGAAACATAACAGCCTTTCCTAACACATAGAAGAATACAGAAACCTAGACAGAACACCAAGATGGAAGAATTCATCCCAAAAGAAAGAACAAGAAAAGGTCACAGCCAGGGATCCAATTGAAACAGATATAAGCAATACGCTTGATGCAGAATTTAAAGCAACAATCATAAGGATACTAGTTGGGCTTGAGAAAAACACAGACAACAGCAGGGAGTCCTTTACTGCAGAGATAAAAGACCTAAAAATTAGGCCAAAATAAAAAAAAAATGCTATAACTGAGATAAAAAACTGATTAGATGTAATGACCACAAGGATGGAAGAAGCAGAGGAATGAATCAGTGATATAAAAGATAAAATTATGGAAAATAATGAAGCCAAAAAAAAGGGTGGGGGGGGGAATAATGAAGCCAAAAAGAAGAGGGAAAAATATTGGATCATAAATGCAGACTTAGGGAACTCAGAGACTCCATAAAGTGTAATAACATTCATATCATAGGAGTCCCAGAAGAAGAGAGGAAAAGGGGCAGAAGGTGCACTTGAGGAAATTATAGCTGAAAACTTCCCTAATCTGGGGAAGGAAGCAGTCATCCAAATCCAGGAGGCACAAAGAACTCCCATCAAAATCAACAAAAACAGGCAAATACCAAGACATGTCATAGTTAAATTTGTAATATAGAGATAAGGAAAAAATCCTAAAAGCAGCAAGAGAAAAAAGTCCCTAACTTACAAGGGAAGACAAAAAAGGTTAGCAGCAGAGATCTCCAAAGAAACTTGGCAGGCCAGAAGAGAGTGACATGATATATTCAACATCCTGAGTGGGAAACATATGCAGCCAAGAATACTCTGTCCAGCAAGGCTGTCATTCAGAATAGAAGGAAAGATAAGGAGTTTCCCAGACAAACAAAAACTAAAAAAGTTTGTGACCATTAAACCACCTTGTAAGAAATATTAAAGGGGACTCTTTGAGTAGGAAAGAAAGACCAAGAATGACAAACACTAGAAAGGAACAGAGAAAATCTCCAGAAACAATGACTTAACAAGTAATACAATGGCACAAAATTCATTTCTATCAATAATTATTCTGAATGTAAATGCTCTAATCAAAAGACAGATGGTGTCAGAATGAATTTAAAAAAACAGACTTATCTATATGCTGCCTACAAGAGACTCATTTTAGACTAAAGACACCTGCAGATTGAAAGTGAGGGAATGGAGAACCATTTAACATGCTAAAGGACATCAAAAAAAGCCAGAGTGGCCATAGTTATATCAGACAAACTAGATTTTAAATCAAAGACTGTAACAAGAGATGAAGAAGGGCACTAAATCATACTAAACGGGTCTATCCAATAAGAAGATATATAAATATTTATGCCCGCAACTTGGGAGCACCCAAATATATGACAATTAATAACAAACATAAAGGAACTCACTGATAATAATACAATAATAATAGTAGGGGATTTTAACACCCCACTTATAGCCATGGTCATATCATCTAAGCAGAAAGTCATCAAGGAAACAGAGGCTTTGAATGACACACTGGACCAGATGGCCTTAAGAGATATACTCAGAACATTTCATCCCAAAGCAGGAGAAAACACATTCTTTTCAAGTGCATATGGGATATTCTCCAGAATAGATCACATACTGGGTTACAAGGCAGGCCTCAACAGGTATAAAAAGATTGTGATCATACCATGAATATTTTCCAACCACATCACTACGAAATTTGAAATCAACCACAAGAAAAAATTTGGAAAGACCACCAATACATGAAGGTTAAAGATCATCCTGTTAAGGAATGAGTGAGTCAACCAGGAAATTAAAGAACAAATGAAAAAATTATATATATATATATAATAAAATAGAAATATATATATATAAAATAGAAATGGAAATAAAATTTCCAACTCTTTCTATGAGGTCAGCATTACCTTGATTCCAAAACCAGAAAAGACCCCACTAAAAAAAAAGAGTTACAGGCCAATATCCCTGATGAACATGGATGCAAAAATTCTTAACAACATACTAACAAATTAAATCCAACAGTACATTAAGAGTTATTCACCATGATCAAGTGGGATTTATTCCCGGGCAGCAAGGGTGGTTCAATATCCATAAATCAATCAACATGATACACCATATAAATAAAAGAAGGGATAAGAGCCATATGATCCTCTCAATGGATGCAGAAAAAGCATTTGACAAAATACAGCTTCGATTCTTGATAAAAAAAATCTTCAACAGAGTAGGGATAGAGAGAACATACTCAACATCATAAAGGCCATGTGCATTGCTGCTATGAACATTCCACAATAGCCAAACTGTGGAAGGAGCCAAGATGCCCTTTGACAGATGAATGGATAAAGAAGATGCGGTCCATATACATAATGGAATATTACCCAGCCATAGGGAAGGATAAATACCCACCATTTGCATAGACATGGATGGAACTGGAGGGGATTATGCCAAGTGAAATAAGTCAAGCAGAGAGAGACGATAATCATATGGTTCCACTCATATGTGGAACATAAGGAAAAGTGCAAAGGACCACGGGGGAAGGGAGAGAAAACCAAACAGGAAGAAATCAGAGAGGGAGACAAACCATGAGAGACTCTGGACTCCGGGAAACAAACTGAGGATTACACAAGGGAGGGGGGTAAGGGGATTTTGGGTATTAAGAAGTGCACGTGTTGTGATGAGCACTGGGTGTTATACACAACAAATGAATTGTTGAGCACTATATCAAAAACTAATAATGTACTATATACTGGCTAACTGAACATAATAAAATAAATAAATAAATAAATAAATAAATAAATAAATAAATAAATAAATAAATAAGGCCATGTGTAAAAGAAAGTTAATATCATCCTTAATGGGGAAAAACTGAGAGCTTTTCCTCTATAGTCAGGAACAGGACAGGGATGTCCACTCTCACCATCGGACACCATAGTACTGGAAGCCCTAGCCTCAGCAATTAGACAACACAAAGACATAAAAGTCATCCAAATCAACAAGGAAGAAGTCTAACTTTCACTATTTGCACACAACATGATAACATGAAAGACTCCACCAAAAAATTGCTAGAACTGATACATGAATTCATTGCAGGATACAAAATCAATGTACAGAAATCTGGTGCATTTCTATACATCTATAACAAAGCAACAGAAAGAGAAATCGAGTAGTTGATCCCATCAACAACTGCATCAGAAACCATAAGATACCTAGGAATAAACCTAATCAAAGAGGTAAAAGATCTGTACTCTGAAAACTATAAATGAAAGAAATTAAAGATGACACAAAGAAATGGAAAAATATTCCATGCTCATGGATTGGAAAAACAAATATCATTAAAATGTCTATACCACCCAAAGCAAGCTATGCATTCAATGCAATTACTATCAAAATACCACCAGCATTTTTCACAGAGCTAGAACAAACAATCCTAAAATTTGTATGGAACCACAAAAAATTCCAAATAGCCAAAGCAATCTTGACAAAGAAAAGAAAAGAAAAGCTGGAGGCATCACAATTCTAGACTTCAAGTTATATTACAACTGAAGTTATAAAGACAATATGGTACTGACACAAATACAGACATAGATCAATAGAACACAATAGAAAACCCAGAAATGGACCCACAACTATATGGTCAACTGATCTTCAACAAAGCAGGAAAGAATATCCAGTGGAAAAAAGACAGTCTCTTCAACAAATGGTGCTGGGAAAACTGGACAGCAACATGCAGAAGAATGAAACTGGACAACTTTCTTACATCATACAAAAAAAAATTCAAAAAATTCAAAAATTTCAAAGTGTGAGACAGGAAACCATCAAAATCCTAGAGGAGAACACAGGCAGCAACCTCTTTGACATTGGCCATATCAACTTCTTACTAGATACATCTCCAGAGGCAAGGGAAACAAAAACAAAAATAAACTATTGGGACTTCATAATGAAATCTTGTCATATGCAATGATATGAATGGAGCTAGAGGATATTATGCTAAGTGAAATAAGTCAGAGAAAGACAAATACCATATGATTTCACTCATATGTGAAATTTAAGAAACGAAAAAGATGAACACGGTGGGGAAAAAAGAGAGGGACAAACCATATAATAGACTCAACTACAGAGAACAAACTGGGGCTTTCTGGAGGGGAAGAGGGTGGGATGGGTTAAACGGGTGATGGGTATTAAGGAGGGCACTTGTTGTGATGAGCACTGGGTGTCATATTTAAGCGATGAATCACTAAATTCTCTTCCTGAAACCAATATTACACTATATGGTAACTAGCTGAAATTTAAATAAAAACTTGAAAGAAAAAAAATTAAACAGGATATAAAAACTGAAAACAAAATAAAACAATAAATAAATAAAACAATAAATAAATAAATAAGGTTTATAGCTAAAAAATATGACTATTTTCCCACCTCCCCTAGCAGATAGGCATGTAGAAGATAAAAGCCTTTTCTAGACTAATGAAACTGCTTCACTTATATATGATAATACACACCTTCCAAATACATGGAGATATTTTGGCTAATTATCTTCAGAGATATCTTCATACAATCCATCTCAAAAATAAAGTGTTAAACTGAGGTCATGCCTTCTATTTGCTTTGAAGTGATCCATCAGGGAGAAGAAAAGGATGGGAAAACAGAGAAAACAAGATGGCAAAATGCTGAAGTTGGGTGAGACATACCACTCTCTTTGGGTTCAATGTACATGTGTTATGTTTGGAATATTTTTTATAATAACAAATTATAAAAAACAAAGTCCTCATTTTACAATATTCAGAATTATAATCAAATGCTGAAGCAGTCATAATAAATCACTGTCGGCTATTGAGGACATATATTGAAAATCAAATGTTTTATATATTTCATAATGAAATCATCTTACATGGTCAAAATGGTCAGTTAATAAGGTTCACTTACTTTTTAAATTATTTTTAGGGCAAAATAAAATCTTTCATGTTTTTTTAAGGTGGGACACCAGCATTTCGTTTACATCTGAATTACCCAGCAGGTAATTTTACTCCTCAGTTTGGACTTTGTCTGCACAGTTCATATTCCTACAGAGGTAAGGTGACCCTCTGCCTCAGTGTGCATATCTTAGGCTCCCTAATTTCAATGTCCAATGCCATCTTAGCACCTGTTTACATTGGTTTTAAAGTATGGTATCTTTTATTCTTTGTTACTCTTCATCCTCTTTTTCTATTTTGTCCATCTCACCACAATATGTTTCTGTAATCACTTCTGAAACATGATTCAGGCATTTGTCAAAGAGGTCCATGTTGACCTAACCAGTACCCAGGAGCAGTGTGATGGAAATTATTTGAGGGAACACATATTTCCAGATTCCCTGAGCTAATGATCATCCACAATCAAGACCAAATCACTGGGAACAGAGAGGTGCTTCATACAGCCAGACATCCAAGGAGTCTCAGACGTGTACACTATTCCTCAATCATGGATCCTGGTTTAAGGCAGCAAATCTCAGGAGAATTTCGGGAACCTCCCTTCTGCCCATGCCCTGCAGACAGAGCCTGCTCACAACATAGCTGAAAGTCAAAGCTGGGTTTATTCATTCATTGTAACAAGGGAAACCGCACATGGTGGGGAACTTAGGGATGTCTCCCTAAGAAGGAATTGGAAGAGACTTCCAGGATTTGGGCCTAAGGTGATTTGGGGTAAGTGTTCGAGGAAGCAGGGTTTGCTCTAGTTTGGGTGCTATTAGAAAGGGGGGGGCATGATGAGGTATCTTAATAATTTTTATAAAGAAAGAGGGGCCAACAAAGTAGGGCTGAGGCTGTGATTGGTAAAGAAGCAGCATTTTGTGCTGTTAGCTGACAGATGGGGGTATTTGATAATTTTTTGAGGTTTGCACAATGACCTTTTTTTTTAAAAAAATATTTTATTTACTCATTCTGGGGTGGGGGGTGGGGGGAGAAGCAGAGGGAGACTCCCTGCTGAGCACAGAGCACAGAGCCCAGTGACGCAGGGATTGATCCCATAAGCCTGAGATTATGACCTGAGCTGAAACTAAGAGTCAAACGCTTAATCAACTGAGCCACCCAGGTGCTCCTGCACAATGACCTTCTACTTGTTTGTGCTCAAAAGAATACCAAGAGCAGGCTTGCTCTTGTCTCAATTTACCATGTTCATGCAAAGAGCCCTATCTGACTCTCTTCAAGGTAGTTTGTGTTCCACAGGTAACCTCCAGCCAACCTGTAGGGGCCGGGCCAGCACCTTGCAACCTCAAGGCACATATGTTAGGCTCAGCTATTACGGATTGCTTTTCTATCTTTCTATCAACTTGAAAGATTGTATAACCATTTATGTGCATCAAAAGTGATCAATATTGACAATTGCATATGGTTCAACCTACATTAACTTAGATCAAGAGGATGTTATATTTAGTCTCTATTAGCTTACAATACACCAAGTATGTCTTTGTTATATTACAAAATTTGAATTATGGATGCCATTTTTAATAGAGAATCAATATAGGAAAGGGTCATATCAAGAACATGATCTATATTCTACAGCCTAATATAGTAGAAAGAACACATACAGGCTTTGGAAGACTGAATTCAAGTTCAGACCACAACATGTTACTTATAGAACGTCGGACAAATTGCATAATCTCTCTAAAAGTCTTAAGATCAATTATAAAACATGCTTACCAAATACTAATTATTCGATAAAATTAGTATTATTTCCTTCCCCCTCAATCTGCAACGTAAAACAATCTAACTTGTTCAGTGTTCACTATGTAAATATCATAAAAAAACTCTTCCTAAAGAATATGTTTAAAAATATTTTTTGTAATTTTTTTATACAAATGCTTGATATCTGGTGTCACATAAAACTTCCTTCACCATTTTATTTCCCATTAGACCCTGGTTGTCAAATTCACTTTTGGAAAGAAACATAGTGGCCAGTGTGGTAACTATTTCAAATTCCTGACCCAACTAGTTCCCTTGTTCTTTATGATTTCCAAGCCTTCACTTATCTTGATTTCAAATACCTTCTATATAGTTTCTTATTTTATAAAGCCACCTCATATTGTATTTAAAGATTGGAGAAGTATTTTTTAATTGTCATGTAAATCATCCCTCCAAATGCTCATGAATGCAAGAAGGTAAACAAAATGATTGACTATTAATCATGCAATGTTTATTGTGTTTAAAAAATATGACCCAAATGAGCATTTCATAGTATTTTATAATACAGCATAAGATTTTTGTACACATTTTATACATTTATAGGATTTGAAACATGTGATGATAATTTCTGATTACTCAAAATGTGAGGGGAACTTATGAGAGAAGGGGTAGTTGGGCAAACTCCAGCTACCATTGCTGTAGTTAGTCTTGAGGCCAAACTAAGTCTTTCCTACCCCACCCAGTAGAGACTCCCTTCCCTTCAGCTAGAACTTCTATTGATGTATATGGATAGCTGGTGGATTGACATCAACTGTTCATCTCATCCTGATCACGTGGCTGTTTAGTGTTTTTTCCACAGTGGATTCTCTCTGGTGTGATTAAAAAAAAAAAAAAAGACATTTTGTTCATCCCCATAGGTCTACTTAGATGCCACTTTTCCAGACTTTCTTGCTTCCATCTTCACTGAAGCCCCTGACTAACTAGCTGTGCTATTCACCATCACCTACGAATCCATAAACGTCTTTACCTCAGGCCACTTTCCTCTTTCTACGCAACAGACGACCAGCTGCCCTGTCTGCAGCTTGATGCATTGACAAGATTTCTACACAACGCTTCTCTCCCAGCCACTCAAGTGGGGTTGTAGTATAACATCTAGAATCCTTGCCACTTCTTGCTCATCTGCTCCAGTTAATATGTCGTCAATGGCACCAATGTGTTGTTCTGTAGGATGTTGAAATACAGTTCAAGTCCCTTTGGGTAAGACCATAAATAAATTCTGTGAATGTGAACTGATTCTGATAAACTCGTGAAGGGTATTATACACACACACTCACACTCACTCATTCACTTGATTGCTACACACATACCACATACCATGGTTAGTTAGATTGCTATGCTAATCTACTCCAGTAAAGATACCAACATATAGCTCAGAATATTATCTTTGACTCCCCATTTTGGCTGAGAGGGTTAGGGCAGTTTCAGGGACTTTCATGTGGCCTTTTCTACCATAATAGCTTTTACTTTATTGTAACGTCTCTTATTGCTAAGTCAAGCAACCGGTAGGAGAGTTTTGCCAACTGTTAAGTATGTCTGTTGCAATGATGTATTTGGAGAATTGGCAATGACTGCCAAGTCTCCCACTGTGAACTAAATCTGAATAACAACTCCCTTTGTAACTTTATTCACATGTGCCCTACTCTAATAGGGATTTACACTGGCACTTTGGATCCCCAGGTATTTGAAACAGCTTGGACCCAGAATCTAACAACCCTTGAAAAAAATGAGTATATTCCCTCTCCTTAGTATATGGTTACCTGAGTAAATAGCTGTAATCTCTTGGTCTGTGAATTGACTCTGAAATTAACTGGCAATATTTGCTTTCTTTTTTAATTGCATGTAGTAATGGTGTTTCTTACAATTGATGGCCTATCAGTTCAATCAAATGAGGTCTTTTTTATGCATCAGTATCTTAGTAACTACCACATAGGGTCATTCTGAGGATTAGAAGAATGAAAATATATAAAGCAAGAATGGGGTAAATACATTTAAAGCATTTAGTAAGGTTTTATTATTATCATTCCACAATTATACTTTCAGAAAACTTAGCTTAAAAAATAAGGATGTATGCATATGCATATTTGCCACAGTCACTTGTATACTAGATTGAAAAAAAGAATAATGCACAGTAAGGATTGATTGAACAAATGATGGTATTAAACACAATTATCTTATGTTTCTAATAAGTATGTTCATTTATTTATTCAAATAAGTTCATAGTTGATGGTTATGTAAAAAAATAGTTACAAACTGCATATATGATATAAAATCATTTCGTAAACAAATAGCAAAGTTATATATATTCATGTACTTACACTTAGAAAAATAATTGGAAGAACAGAGAGAGAGGTTTCTAATTAGTCACATTAGATGTGACTTTTTAATTTTTTTTCTTATCTGTACTTTTAAAATTTTCTCCCATGAATCTATATTACTGTATCTAATTTAAAAGTGATAATTCAAACACATAACTTTTACAAGTTATTTGGTATTTAGCAAGAAATATTTTGACGCAATTTGGCAGAAAAATAAAGATTTGAAAATCTGTTCATGGATCTTAGCAGTAGAAAATAAGAGGGACTTTACTCTTAGGTATTCTTAGCATATCCTACATGTGCATGTCCCCACAGTTACAAGTGCCTAATTAATATTTGTTGGAGAATGAAAAAGAAAGAAAGAGTAATCATGAATGAAATATAATCAAACTTTAGATAAAGCATAAACAAAAATTTTTAAAAGCAACAAACAGGGGGAAATATTTCTAATAGGGAATAAATGGCTAATATACTTACATACAAAACAAAGACATTGATTTTTAAAAAACTGATAACTGTAGACATTCTTGTTTTAACATCTGTGTGATACTAACTCCTAAGCAGTCACATATGGCTCAATATTTACCTATGCATTTTGGTCATAAGCATGTAGGCTCTTTATTTATGACATTGCGAAGAATGTTGATGTAAGAAGAATTACTATGAACACATCAAATTCAAACATCATTCAATAGCTGTTTCGCTGTTGTTAACTTTACTTCATCCCTAGAACTACGATTAATTTTGTTGATCATTGAAATGATTATCTGATTTTATTTTAAAAGATTCTTGCTAAATGCTTTGCTACCCATATTTGCCAAGTTCCCCTAGGTAGGGGAACCTATTTAATGTCAGAGAAGTTCAAAAAACAGTAAATGTAAATATAGGATAAGAGGACATTGAGAAAACACTGCCTTTTAAAAATTTCTGATGTTATGTGAAATCCTGTGTGAAGGGTTTCAGTCATCAGATGTGTTTGTATAGTTATTTATCAGGACAAAAGGAAAGATCCATTATATCTTTTCTCAAAACTTCTTTACATATTTTATATTTTAAATATCTTTCTGGGTAAGGGATTGAAAATCAGGTCGGTGAAATGAAGATGGGGCACAGATTAGCTAAGGAACAGGCTTCAAAGAGGAATTTGTTTATCACTCATTTGTTTTGTTTTGGGGGATTTTTGTTGTTGTTGTTGTTTTCATTTACCAAATACTCATTGATCCTGACTGTGTACCAAGCAAGGTGCTGGGTATACAAGATGGACAAGATGGTCGTTGTCTCTGCCTCAGCAGAGGTCATATTTCAGGGGAGCACTAAGGTAGTAAACAAGTAAACACATAAATAAACAATACAATTACAGATTGGGTGAGTACTGTGAAGTATATATACAGTGTGCTCTCAGAAATAGCAGTCGGGGCTGAGGCGAGCTTTGAACCACAGGGAGAATAGTATGGGAAGCCTTTCTGAAGAATTCATATTTAAGCCGAAACCTGAAAAATGAGTCAAACATTGGGAAGGGCCTGGACCGTTCATGAAACTGACACAAAGCTAGTGTATCAAGGGCACAAACCAAAAAGAGAAAAAAAATGGGGTGATAGCTACAGGTGGCGGGGCAAATCTCAGGGCTGTTTGAAGAAAGTGTAGTATATTTTGAAGATTACCTTTTGAGTATAACAGAGGTTTCATTACATAAAGTAAGCCCACATTTCCAAGGTTGCACCTTGCTTTATTTAAAATATGCCTTCTCAGATTTCCAAAATAAGAGAAATGAAAAAAATCAAGGGGCAAAACTACATGTCATCATCCACCTTACATACATAGAATATACTAGAACACTGTATGAGAAACTGATGATGATGGTCGCCAAAGGAGGGTAACTGGGTGGCTGCGGAAGGGCTGGAAGCCCATCTACTATTCACACTATCACCTTACCAATTTTGTCATGTACTCGTATTACATTTAAGAAAAAATTAATTTTTAATTTCAAAATATTAATTGCATTTTAATGTTTCATTATGGAGATTCAATCCTAACTTGCTTAGTTTTGTTTTGATCTCCCATCGGTCTCTGAAAATAAAGTATATTACAGAGAGGCTTTCAGTGAAACACAACAGAGACGCAATCTCCCCCTTTAAAAGGTGTACAGTTCTATTAAAGATCCCTTGAAGTTATCAGAGTAAGTTTACTGCTTTGGAAACGATTTTTTACTAATAAGCTTCTGAACATACCAGTTATATAGTAAAACCAGCAAAATCGCAAGGTCTTTGGCTGTCTCACCTATGAAATGAGAGGGTAGAGCTAGATGATTTACAGGTCCATCTTCGTTCTAAATTGCTTCGATTTTGCAATGCTTCCATTCATTCATCAAGTATTTAATGATTCCCAAAATGAACCAACACTGTACTAGGCATTGGGAAATCAAGGATGCATTCTATGATAGAGAATTATATCTATTTGCCCAGTATTTTTTCTCCACTCCCTGCATTGTTGTATTTTGAGTGGGCAAAGATTGATAGCCAATCTGACTCCATCTCTCAGCCTCTAGACCAATGTTACTAGAAGTGATGTAGATAGTTAAATTCCAGGTCTTGCACCTCCTCTTTACCTTTCCCCTTCTCTCTCACAGACTGATATATAGATGTAGTGGCAGAAGTTAGGGCAACTTCCTTAGATGACAGGATGGAGCAATATTTGAAAGATAAAAGACAAACAATAAAGACAAAAGGAGCATTTGTCCTGAAATTATGGAGTTGTCATGTCAACTGTGAACTGCTTATGATCAGATGGATATGGACACACCTACCTTCTTTAAGCCACCTTATTTTTGTTCATTTGTTTTCCAGTTATAGCAAATTCATTGTAGCCTGACTAATATCAGGTTCTTGCAACAGAGGAAGTCACAATCAAAAGAGAGAGAAACATGTCAGCAGACAATGGCAACATTAATCGTTAATCAGTAAGTGCTTTATAAATAGTGTAAAGTGGCCACCTGGTTGGCACAGTCCTTTAAGCAACGGACTCTTGGTTTCAGCTCAGGTGGTGATCTCATGATCATGATCTCAGAATCGTGATCTCAAGGTCATGAGATGAAGCCCCACATTGGGCTCTGTGCTCAGCATGGAGTCTGCTTAGGACTCTTTCTGATCCCCCCCCACTCTCTCTCTCTCTTTCTCTCTCAAATAAATGAATAAATCCTCAAAAAAATAGTATAAAGTGAGTATTCCAGGAAAAAGGAATCAACTTACTCTGCTTAAGGATATCAAGAAAATGTTCGTAGGAACAAAAGAGACATTTGGCTGGGCCTTCAAGGATAAATAATATTTTTCTAGATATAAAAAAAGATAAGGATATTCCTGGAATGTAAAATTCCCAAGTTGTGACAAGACTTGGATTGCATTGACAATATTGAAAAGTTCCTTGTGACTGACATTTGAGGTATTTAAGGGGAGAATGGCAACATATGTTGGGTAAGTTGGGTGAGATTTTGAAGGCAAATAAGTTTGGCCTTTTTCCTTTAGGCCATGGGGAGTCAGCAAGATTCATAAACAGGACAGTGATACCACCAGATTTGTTTCTTAGGAAGTTAACTCTGATAGCAATTTGAAAGGTAGATGGATTGGAGCAGGAAGACATGTAAGAGCAAGACTGATTTTAACTTCATGTATAGTACGTAACTTGAATAAGAAGACATATACATTTTTCATATTGGCTTATTAATTACTAAGAATTTACAAGATAATCAATATTAACCACCCTTCTTGCTTTTTCTGTATTTACATATTAAGGATATTAGTGAAACCTTACAAAATATAGTAAAATTGTTAACAGAAGTAATAAATGTGAATGAAAACTTAATTTATGTGGGTATATTTATACACATACACGTAAATGTGCAGAGAGAGAAATAGAGACATAGAAAAAGAGAAACTAGGAGGCAGATATAATGGAAGCTTCACATGTGTGTTTATATATGGATATCATTAATAAGTGAATTTCCAGAAGAAATTTACATATGTTCTGATCTGTGTGTAGGGAGAAGGCAGAACCAACCTAATAATTGATCTGTCCTGTCAGATAAGCATTCCAAGAGAAGACCAATTACACTAAGACCAAATTATACTTTTCAATTACACAGGTGAATCAATCCAACTCAACATGTCAAAGCATAAAAAAATGTTTTAGAAAAGACAGGCAACATACTAAATTTCCCCACCTATTACCTAGAAGTAAGTACTACTCGGAAGAGTAAAATGTCATTCTGTCAATATCCGTGAGCTTATGAAGGTTTCCCAGCCCCATCCATCAAGGTGCCTTCCACTTCACTATCAAACACTTCCCCAAAACATATTACCTTGTGAATTATCTTTGAAATGCTTTGAATTCAAGAATAAGGCAATAGTGAAACAACAACATTCAGAGACCCATCAATGTTCCCAGTATATAAAATCTCATCTTTCTCTTCTTGCATCTTTTGTTTCATTTTTAAATCTTGCCTTCCTGAATTAGGGTGTGTGAAGGATATGCTGTGGTTAATGCTTTGAACTATGTAATTCCCAAGCAAGTAGGGGAAAAAGGGAAAAGAAAGAAAGAAGAAAGAAAGAAAGAAAGAAAGAAAGAAAGAAAGAAAGAAAGAAAGAAAGAAAAAGGAAGGAAGGAAGGAAGGAAGGAAGGAAGGAAGGAAGGAAGGAAGAAAGAAAGAAAGAAAGAAAGAAAGAAAGAAAGAAAGAAAGAAAGAAAGAAAGAAAGAAAGAAAGAAAGAAAGAAAAAGAGAAAGAAAGGAAGGAAGAAAGAAAGAAAAAGAAACTTGTCTAGACAGTCAAGCCATTGTGAGTGAAAATTTGAGGAATATGGAGTGAGATGAAGCAGAAGTAGTTATTTGGGGCAGACCACGCAGAGATTTTAGACCAACTTAAGGTTTGCTGTCATTATCCTGGTAATGATGGGATGCCAGCGAAGGGTCTTAAGCAGAAGAGTGTTCTAATCGGATTTGCATTTCTTAAAAGAGCGCTCTGTCTCCAGTTAGGAAAATGAGTTGCATGACAATAAAGAGAAGGAAGGACAGATAAGAAGCTACAACCATAACCTAGTAGAGACAAAAAAATTAGTTTCAGTTCAGCTGTGGTGAAAGCAGAGAAGTGGACAGTACTAGAGATATCTAGAAAGTGAAACTGACAAGACTGTGAGAGATTAGCTAGGGGAACAGAAATAAAGAGAAGTGGAGGATAATAATAATATCCTACAATAGCATGGCTATTTGCTATACACAGAATTTTTTATGTTTATTTCACTCAATTCTGACACTGTGGAAAGAATGACAATTGTTACCACTCTCAATTTTACAGAAGAGTAAACAGAGGCTGAAGAAGCTAAGTGATCTAACCAGGGTCTTAAGCAGCTGGTATTTGGAGGTTGTACTTGAATTCAGGAATTCTTTCTCCAAGTTCAGGATATTTTCTATTGAAAACCCACCAATCTGCCCTTTTCTGAGAAGCTAGTCCCTGAGAAGGCCCTTGGATCACAACTGGGTGTTAATTTATCTACTCACCTCTCAATTCTAATCTCTCTGGGCAATGAGCCCAATCGATTTGGCAGGAACTTCAAAGCAGAGAAAGGCAAGGCCACAAACCACCCAGCATTCAAAAACGAGAGGAAAACAAAGCAAAGAGAAAAAGAAAAACAGAGAACCCTTCTGCACCATAATCAACTCTAGAAGGAAGCATAATTGGACGTGGTGAAATCGTCCTTAAATGTTATATGTCACCAGAATTGTGGGATGATAACAATAGAAATTAATCCCACTCTAAGACAGTTAGCTCAAAGTCCAGTTATCCAAAGCATTCGTCCTAGGCATATGCGCCAGTGAGTTTCTTATACGGTAAATAATGCTAAACATTATAAGCCTTTTTAATACTAGCACAATTATTAATAAGCATTTTTGGAACAATAAATGATGTTGGGGCAAACTGGTGCACCTTGGGCCAGCCCCATAGGATTTAGCTGGAAAGGTGTCCACCTTCATAGCTGGTACATAGTTAAAATGGCTCTGTATTGTCTGAGTAACAGGGATTAAAAAAAGAGAAAGTTTGCATTTAGGATTAAGCAGAGAAAGAGGCAGTTACCTGAAATAACTTTAGTAATTCTGGAAATTTCCTCAATTAATAAAATTATAATTTTGCCTAAAAATTAAAATATTACCAGAACAGTGGAAGCTACCAGTAAATTCCTCCCTGATTTGATCCACCTGCCTCCAAACAGAGATACCTCTATCTTGAATTTTGTGTTTGTCATTCACTTGCCTTTTTTTTTACTCTCTACCACGTAGATACATATTCCTAAGCAACATGTTGTTTTATTTTCTTTTTCTGAATTTTGTTTTTGAAATTCTATCATCATAGATTTTTCTGTGATTTTCTTCCTAACTTCAAAATTCTAGTTCAAAAATATTCTGTTTAAAATGTAAATCATTTGCAAACTGCAGCATTGGCTGACTTTATTATTGGTTACATAGTACTTGCAAAATACCTAAAAACAGACCCTAACATAACTGTGTCCTGTGTGACATTGGCCTTAAGAATCTACCAACCTAAAGGAATAAGACAACCAAAAGAATTATGAGAATGCCTAAGCAACAATTCTCATTCAGTCAGAGAGAAACCTACCCACCTTGGCCCCATCTCGTGCAGACCATAGCCATCATCTCATCATTAGTGAGGCTCGTGTGTGGATGTGGAACTTGAATTGGTTTTCATCGAGAAAGTGGATGGGCGCCTGGGTGGCTCAGTCAGTTAAGCATCTGCCTTTGGCTCAGGTCATGATCCCAGAGTCCCAGGATCAAGTCCCGCATCAGGCTCCCCACTCAGCAGGCAGTCTGCTTCTCCCTCTGACCCTTCTTCTTGTGCTCTCTCTCACACTCTGTCTCTCAAATAAATAAATAAAATCTTAAAAAAAAAAAAAAAGAAATTGGAAACGGTCTTAAAAGGAAACTAACCTTTGGAGCGCCTGTGTGGTTCAGTGGGTTGAGCATGAGCTCGGGTCATGATCTCAGGGTCGTGAGATTGAGCCCCACTAAGGCCCCATGCTCAGCAAGGGGTCTGCTCGATATTCTGTCCCTCTTCTTCTCCCTCTGCCCTTCCCCCCACTCCCCCCTCTCTCTCTGAACAAATAAGTCTAAACAAACAAACAAACAAACTAGGCTTTGAAAGCCCAGCAGGAACTGGCAGAAGAAACACAAGTTGCATGCCTTTCAGATGACTACTGGGAGCTATCCCTGGTGCTGCCCCAGAATCAGTCTCTCTACCACTGCACTGACTTCGGGCCCCAGGAAAACTTCACTATTGAGTTGAGATAAATTGAGCCTCAACTAGTTACACTGCTGGATCTAACCAAACCCCTAGCTTCAGTTCTACAAATAACTGCTGTGTTCTAGGCCTTGTATCTCTAGCACACCTCTCATTCTGCCCCATATGTACCACATCCCTCTTTAAGCATCACCATCACCACCAACAACAACAACACTACAACAAATATATCTTAAAGGCCTACTGTCTCCAGGCACTTGTTAATTATTTATATTGATGCCTCTCTCCTTAACTGCAAAAAAAAAAAAAAAAAAAAAGACCTGTACAATAGTATTCATTTTACAGATGAAGCAGCAGACTTAAGAACACATAAGTTCAGGGGTATCTGGGTGGGTCAGTCGTTTGAGTGGCCAACTCTTGGTTTTGGCCCAGGTCATAATCTCAGGGTTGTGAGATAGAGCCCCACACAGGGCTCCCTGCTCAGCGAGGAGTCTTCTTGAGATTGTCTCTCCCTCTACCCCTCCTGTTTATGCTTTCTCTCTCTCTCTCTCAAATAAATAAATAAATAAATCTTTTTTTCAAATAAAGGACACACAAATTCAAAGTTATACATCTAATAAGAGGCAAGTCTTCACAATATGCTTGCCTGACTTCAGAGCTATAACCGATTTTCCTACTTATTTCACTATAAACTCCTTGAACTGCACTTCTTTCTAGAATCTCTAAAACGCTTACCCTTTCTTGGGACAAGACTACCTTGGGCTCAATTGTATTATAACACCATTTAAGTGTACAGGCATACCTCAGAGATATTTCAGGTCTCATTCTAGACAACCACAATAAAACAAATGTTATAATAAAGTGAGTCAAATGAATTTTTTGGCTTCCCAGTGCATATATAATTTACATTTGCAATATACTGAAGTCTATTGTGTGCAATAACATTAGACTTAAAAAATATATATATCTTAACTAAAAGATACTTTAATGCCAAAAAATGCTAACCATCATCTGAGTTTTCAGTGAGCTGTAATCTTTTTGCTGGTAGAGGGTCTTACCTCGATGTTGACGGATGCCTTCTGATCAGGGTAGTGGTTGTTAAAGGTTGGGGTGCCTGTGGCAATTTCTAAAAATAAGACAGCAATCAAGTTTGCTGCATCAATTGACTCTTCCTTGCATGAAAGATTTCTCTTTAACGTCTGCTGTTTTTTGATACCTTTTGACCCACAGGAGAACTTTTTTCAAAGTTGCAGTTAATCCTCTCAAACCCTGCCGCGGCTTTATCAATGATGTCTATGTAATATTCTAATTCCTTTGTTGTCATTTCAGCGATCATCACAGTGTTTCACAGCATCTCTACCAGGAGCGGATTCCATCTCAAGAAACCACTTTCTCTGCTCATGGAAGGAAGCAATTCCTTGTCTGTTCCAGTTTTATTATGGGATTGCAGGAGGTCAGTCACATCTGCAAGCTCCAATTCAAGTTCTGCTGTTCCCACCACATCTGCAATTACTTCCTCCACTTAAGTCCTAAACCCCTCAAAGTCGTCCATGAGGGTTGGAATCAACTACTTCCATACTGCTGTTAATGTTAATATTTCGGCCTCTCCCCATGAATCACAGATGCTTTTAATGTCATTTAGAATAGTGAATCCTTTCTAGAAGGTTTTCAGTTTACCTTGATCAGATCCATCAGAGGAATTATTATGTATGGCAGCTACAGCCTTACAAAATGTATTTCTCAAATAATAAGACTTGAAAGTCATACTTATTCCTTGGTCCATGGGCTGCAGAATGGATGTTATGTTAGCTGGCATGAAAACAGTACTAACCTTATTGTCCATCTCCATCAGAGCTCTTGGGTGACCAGGTGCATTGTCAACGAGCATATTTTGAAAGAAATCTTTTTTCTGAGTGGTAGGTCTCAACAGTAGGTTTAGAATAGGCAATAAACCATGTCATAAACAGATTTGTTGTCATCCAAGCTTTGATGTTCCATTTTTGGAGCACAGACAGAGTAGATTTAACATAATTCTGAAGGGCCCTGGCTTTTTGGAATGGTCAGTGAGCATTGATTTCAACTTAAAGTTACCAGCTGCATTAGCTTCTGACAAGAGAGTCAGCCTGTCCTTTGAAGCTTTGAAACCAGGCACGGACTTCTCCTTTCTAGCTATGAGAGTCCCAGATGGCATCCTCTTCCAGTAGAAGGCTGATCTGTCTCTATTGAAAGTCTATCATTTAGTGTAGCCACCCTAGTTAATTACCTTAGCTGGATCTTCTGGAGAACTTGTCATGGCCCCCATGTCAGCACTTGCTGCCTCACCTTGCTCTTTGATGTTTGGTGATGGCTTCTTCCATAAACCTCATGAAGCAGCCTCTGCTAGGCTCGCACTTTTCTTCTGCAGCTTCCTCACCTCCCTCAGCCTTCACAGAATTAAAGAGAGTCAGAACCTTGCTCTGGATCAGCCTTTGGTTTAAAGGACTATTGTGGCAGGTTTGATCTTCTAACCAGATCACTCAGACTTTCTCCAAATCAGCAATAAGGCTGTTTCACTTTTTTATTATCATTCATGTGTTCACCAGAGTAACACTTTTAATTTCCTTCAAGAACATTTCCTTTGCACTCACAACCTGGATAACCATTTGGCAGTAGAAGACTGGCTTTTGGCCTCTCTCAACTTTTGACATGCCTTCCTCACTAAGTTTAATTATTTTTAGATTTTGGTTTAAGTTGAAAGACACACAACTCTTCTTCTCACTGGAACCCTTAGAGGGCATTGCAGTGTTATTAATTGGCCTAATTTCAATATTGTTGTGTCTCAGGGAATAGACAGGCCAGAAGAGAGTGAGAGGGATGGGAAATGTCTGGTTGGGGAACAGTTTGTGGTTCCCCAAAACAATTATAATAGCAACATCAGAGATCACGGATCACAGATTACCACAAAAAAATTAATAATAGTGAAAAAGTTTGAAAGATTGTGAGAATTACCAAAAAATGTGACACAGAGACACAAAAATGAGCAGATGTAGTTGGGAAAATGGGACCAACAGACCTGCTAGATGCAGAGTGACCACAACCTTCAATTTGCAAAAAACACAGCACCTGTGAAGTACCATAAAACGAGATGTACCTGGAACTTTCTTGAAAAAACAGTTAAGACATATTGAGTATTTTATATTTTCTAGGCACTCTTCTAAGCATTTGCATGTAATCCTCACAACAACCCTATGTAATAGGATTTTATACTTTCTTCTATTTTACAGAGCAGAAAATTGACGCACAGAGAGGGGTATCTGACGGCGGGATTTGAATCCAGGCATTTGACTCCAGAGGCCATATTCTTCAGTTATGTGCCACACTGCCTTTCTTTATCTTTAAAGATTACCTTTGGCTAACTATGTTTCATACATAATCCTTCTCAAGTACTTCTAATTTTATTTTTAAAAATAAGAGTTATGTTATTAATATAATATTGCTTTATAAATTAATTTAGGAAGTAAAATGGTATGATCAATTTTCCTAATAGCCTTTTTAAACTAAAAATTAATTATTAAGTAAAATGCTTTAATATTATAAATTAACAGAGGCAAAATGGTAAAACATCCAACATCTGGTCATTCAAAGGAAACTGAAATATCATAAGAATCAGATTTGAATGCACGTTGAAAAATAGAAATGGCCAATATCATATTTGAAGGTATTTTACATATCCTTTCTAGTGGTTTTCCTTTTTATTTTAAAATTTTTCTCTTCTTTTTAATGACTTTGAAATGAATTAGGAAATGTCAGGCTTTTCAAAATCGATTCAAACAGAATGTCAAACCAGTAGGTTTCATTCAGGGCAATGGGGGCTCCTTTGGCTGTTTGCTCTATCTCCCTCACTTCTTCAAATCCTCAATCACTGCCATTTCTGGTCGCAGCTTTTACAGCCCAGCTGAAAAGGATGCCCTCCTTAGAGACAGAAATGCATTCCCTCCCTGATGAACCTGGAATGCCCTCAGGTTGTGGCAAGGGAGGAGCTAAGCCCTTGAACCTTGATAATGCTCCTTTTTCCTTTTTTTAATCAAAGTGCACCATTCACGTTCCATACTGCCTGTGGCACAATTTATTTAAAACAATATGGCATATCAGAAAATGTAAACAATAATAGTAATAATAATATAGGAATAACAATGTGCTCATAAATATTACAGAAAACCACATGGCCCTGGTACCTTCATGAAATGGGACTTCAATATACATATTTCTTATACAGCTTTATGCATGACTTCATTTCTATGGTTTGCACTTCACTGCTCTGTTGTGTCACTCTCCCAATAAACCTATACATCATACAGAGTGAAATATGTTCACAGTCTCTTTACTTGACGAAAAAAGGAGCAGTGTGGTTTAGAAGAATGAGCACTGAACCAGAAGTCCAAAGATTAGATCTTGAGTCCCAGCCCTGCCACGTTCCGGGTTCCGGATGTTGGGTGAGTTGCATATCCTCTCTGAAATTCAGTTTGCACACCAATGGGACATCGCTGTCCACACCCCCAGAGTCCTTGCGGTAACTAATTGAGCTAATTCATGAAAAAAATCATTCTGAAAAATTGCTGTACATAAAAGAATATATATATATTTTTGCAATGGGAGGCTCAGAACTCTACAAATAAATGTACAGTTTTACTTTTTTAATACAAATTTCTGCTTTTCATAAATTCACTTACTGGTAAATTAGTTTATTACTGGTATTTCTGTGTGGTTTATTGGCATTTAAAGCAATACGTATCTGAAAACTATGAAGACTCTTGGATTTCTTTAGACTTGTTATATTTTAGGAATGATAAAGACTGAAAAGTATATCATTAAGTTTGGATTATCTCTTCATTTTCAATAAGTTGTAATTTCACTTTCAAATTCTGGTATTTTTTGTACCAAAAAAATCGCAAATCGAAAATGCAAAAGCACATTAACGGACACTGACAGTTTTTAATCATATCGTGTCTTATCTGTTTGACTGTGGATGCCAATCTAATTTAGAAAATCATTATCCAACCTGTTCCATGTTACCTATAATTCTGTCTTTTAAATAATTTAGACCTCGTGCATTTTCTAAGTTTTTGGACCCATGCCTATACAATTGCATTGGTATCGTTTGAGTCATAATACATTTTTGAAATGAGAGGTTTCTTTTAACTAAAAATGTTGACTCTTCATGCAGCTGGGACTTCTCTTTTCTAACAATTTTTTCTATAACTTGAACGCATACAAAAGCATACCAAACCTATACAGAGTGTTACAAATCTAAATATTTGCTAAGCATACAGGATCCACGTACTACACGAGAGTTGTAAATTAAAGTAGCGTTTGTTGCAGAAATCAACCTTCCATATCACAGTTTTCCTCCCTGAATGAGGCAAGAGTCAGCCTGTAAATATATGTGGTCAACCTCAGAACTGCCTGACTGGGAGTTCACATGTATTTTTAACTGCCTTCAATTGTTAATGTATTCCTCAAATGAGATGCATCACCTTGAAGAATGACTTTTTGCCCTCTGGGAATAGGCCAAACAAGTATTTCATTCGCTATGATAATCAGTTCTACCTTCAGCAACGTATAAACCCAAATTTAATAGGCACTGGTGATTAGGTTTTAAGTCAGAGAGTCATCACTGTCCACTGTGAAAAATAATAAGAAAAGATACAAATTATAACGAATTTGCCTTCAGGAGGCCTTGTTAGACATAATGGGACCATAACTATTTCAGGATATGGTGAATAAATGTTTTTCCTTCTCATTATAGACATTTTTGAGTCACCAATTTTCAGTGATAAGAAAGATTTCCTTTAACTTGTGCTAAAGATATCTGAGGTCATTTGTTTTGTTCACTTAGTGTATAATAGTCTCGAATGAGAAAAGGACCACTTACCATAAAACACTTATTTAAATCTTTTAAAATGCCTAAAACCATATAGAGCAATTCAAAGCGATAGATAAATTTAATCTTATCCAAACCTTCCACTGTCAAAATTATCCAAGGCTTTTCTCTAACTTAAACTTTGCATTGAAATCAAAAAGAATTGTACAGGACATTATGGAAAATAACAAATCAACCCTTAAATCAGCAGCTTAGGTTGTGGACAGTAAATGATACAGTGGTTCCACTTTCTTGGAACTGAGGAGCAGAAGAAAATGAAGAAAGATACTCCTGACAGGGCAAGGATGATGGGAGCAGGCTAGCATTATGAATGATATGTTAAGTGATTGGCTCAGATGGAATCATGGGATTGCTGCTGCCTTTTGCAGAAGCTGATTTTCATTCTTGTTGTTCACCTCATAAGACTCCAGCCTGTGGGAGGAGGAAAGGAGAGGAAAAGCTATGTGTACATGAATTCCCTCTCCACGTACATATTTAGAAATACTCTGAATATTTGCCCAGATATACAGAGCGGGTGGAATAAATATCTAATGCCAAAAATATATATCTTGTCAGCAAGGTTTATTAGTTTTAATATTCATGTAGGCTCTCTGCATCCTTCCCTGTGACTCAAAGTGCCATATTCCTTTTTATTTGATAAAACCAAAGACATATATATTCCTAACTCCAAAATAAGTGAAATAATAATTCAGTACTCTATAATAATATATTGAAGATAATAACAGAGACGTGATATGGGCTGTTGTGATGTGCACAGAGATGCATTCTATATATTTCTTTCTCCAAACCAGTAGACACTTCTTGATTCATTTGGCTGCCTGGTGTGTGTGTGTGTGTGTGTGTGTGTTGGCAGGGTGAAAGTAAGGGGGGAGGGGCTACAGATGGACCAGCAGTCAGAGAAAATGATTGTTACATGATGCAGTATATCAGAAACACATGCATAAAATTAAACACAATATTGATGTCAAAGGGTTCATTTACTAAGATTTTCTTTAAACTAATTTCATTCCCATATAAATGTGATTAACTCAGAATGCCTTTAAATGCCAATTCTTTTGTGCACCACTGCTTAAATTTGTAGCATGACTAATGTTATAACTTTTGTTACTATGAATTTCTGGGTCCAAAAAATTAATCAGTATAGCCAACAATTTACTTTACCTATTTTTTGCGTTTTTAAAAATCCGAATTAGTGAATTAGCAGCCTGTCTATATAAGGCTTATTTTTTCAGACAGAAAACATAACAGGCATCACCAATCAAAAAAAAACCAGAGCGACTCGAGATATGGTATTATAGACCTAGCAGCTCTGTTCGTACACTTGAATAGATAGATATGGATAGCCATGCTAAATGGGGAGAGAAAAATTTTGGAAAGTGTGCCATAATTACTTCACTTACCAACTCTTGGACAACAAGCCATCTTCTTTTAAATTAACATGTTCGAAGTTACCTTAGGAGGGAGGGGAATATTTTGTTTTTAAATCAACAAATAATGTGAACCCAAACACTAATTTTTACATAAGGGCAGACACACTTCTAGTTATAAAATTGCCTCTAAAATTTGGATAGAAGGAAAGAGTTCAATGTAAGGGAGATAAGAAAATGAGCAATCAGCAGACAACTATAATCACGATGCCTTCCGAATTGATGATAGAGTTATACACTTGTTAGTATTAGGAGACCCTACAGATTCCATCTTCTAAGGTATGGCCCAGCAGGCGTGTTCAGTGAAAGGGTGCCTGTGAATCCCCCTATACCACTCAGCTCACCCCCTGAGGGGAAACGCCACGTGCATTCAAATCAAACGTTTTCCTATCAAGTTCTCAACTAATGGCTTTCCTAGGAGACCCAAACCTGTCAGTCACCTCCTTCCTATTTAGACATGTTAAAACAGAATTTGTTGTTTATTTGTATTTCACTGAAGTGAGTCTGTTTTCTCATATTGAATTTGTATCCAAACCCCAGGTTGTCAATACTGCTTAGCTAGGGCTTCTGTTTGTTTTGTTTTTCTCTGCATGTAATCCAGAAAAATGGTACCGTTCATGTCAGTTTCAACCCTTGTATAAATTTATAGGCAGTGTATTAACTAATTGTTTAAAGTCACTAGTGCTAATGGCAGAGACTAAAAAACACACCTTTCTCACCGAAAGCTGTTTTGTCAAATTCACAACTCGTTAATATACTGGAACCACAGCCCAGCCTGAGTCCCCCTATGGAAGAATAGGAAAGCAAAAGCTACTTACCTTTAATCAGGAAAGACAGGGGCAGTATTTTTAATTTAATTATTTTCTATATGATTTAAAACGTATCTGGTCTCTTTAGGAAAAAAATCCAGTGACGTAATGTCACATATTTGACCAGATTGTTGTGATTTTTCTTGGTAGAGAAAAAAAAAAAAAAAAAAAAACACATGTGTGCATGTGCATGTCTGTGTGTGTGTGTGTATTCCTGTGCTTACGAGCTCTAAGTTAGTTTACTTGTGTTTAAGACTAAATGTAGGTATTAAGTATTTCATAAAAACAAGAACTGTTATGTTTGATATGCACTTCAAAAGCCTAAAAGGCCAAAGAAAGCTCTTCCTTAATTATTGAAGAAGTGTCTGTAAAGGAAACATGAGCAAATAGCATTCATGCTTTCATCCCAGTAACCTTTTATTGTCCTTTTCTTCAGATGGCCAAGTCAGTATATTTAATAAAGGCAGCAGCAACCATCAAAGAAGGCAGGGCTCTAATAAATGGTCCTGATTAAAGGCCCTGACAGGGTATGAACTTTGCATAAATTTTCTTATGGTGTCAGGCTAGGATACTGATTGAAAACTCATTAACATAATCACACATTTAGAGGAAATGCTCTAATGTATCAAAAACATTTCCCTTAGTGTAATAATTTTAAGGACATTAAAATGCAAATGATAATAAGGAGCTGCGTTTAGTGATGTTCGGAAAGCCTGATTATTCAAATATTTAGTATGAAGTATGGAGCTGCGTTCAGTAATACATCTCCACGAATTCAAAAAATTTAATCTATACATGGACTCCGAAGTCTTCTTCTGTCTCACCAACTATTTTCCCAGTTCACAGACACACAACAGGCAACGAGCAAATTTGGCTTCAGTACCGTCGAGAACTACTAAAAAAATCATTTTAAACCATTACATTAAAAAGAAAAAAAAAATGACCACGAGCTGCCAGGATTGTGTTTCTCCAATGTTCCACAAAATACTGAAAAGCAGTCCGCATTTCTGTGGTGGTATGATTGTGTGTGGAAAATACGCTGAAGTATTTTCCGCGTCCTTTTCCCTGCTTTTATTAAAATGTGTGTAAAGCATCAGAGACGGTCGTAGGTCACAGCAGTGCTATCCCTTAATGCTAATTCTTAACAATAAAAGAAACACTGCCCTCCCCCTACACAAATAGCCGTAATTATGTAAAGAATGACTGCTTCAGACTGATGACTTTCAATACGCTCAAGTCTAGCATACTGGTAGGGGAGGCCAGAAAGGTCAACAGTAATTCATAACTGCTATAAAATTGTGTAGCATCCCAGGGCTTCTGCAGGATGCTGACATTATCATGCGTCTTCTGCTGGTTTGTATATGTAAATTCGTGATAGGAAGTGCACTGCTTTTACCGTATCCCATGCAGAGCAACAATCAGGCAGTGGAATACATCAGAGTATTTTCATTATGCTTAGTTATTTACTGCATCAGAAGAAATTACCCCGGCAAGCCAAGCGGCCTTCTCTGGGTAGCATGATATGACCAACCAGGTTTCAGCTCAGGAGTCTTGTAAACATTACAGGATTAATCTCGCAATCACAATCATCAATCTTTCCTAGTCCTGCCTGGGTGCAACTGTGGAGATTGGTAACCAGGCCATGTGGATTTAAATTTAACCCTGAACATCAAAAAACTAGATGTCAGACCTAAGCTGCATATTGCAAAACACCTGTGGTGTTTTTTTTTTTTTTTCATTTGGGTTGAAGACAATAGATGCAAGTGTACAATGAAGTACTTTAAAATCATATTTAATTTGTCACTTTCATTTTCAGTGCGTGCCTTGAAAATAGGAAGTTTTTTTTTTTTTAGACGCTTTGTTTTTTGGTTTTTTTTAAACATCAGTCCTAAGTGGGAAATGAGAGAACATGTTTAGCCATATAGACAAATGTTCTGTGTGGTAATGCAGACACTGTAGGAGGCTCCGCAGAGCTGTGAGATTCGACTTTGGCCGGAGGTTTGGGGACCTGCTCAAACTCCATTGGCACTGTGCCAGAGCAGATTAAAGCCCTGGGGAGTAATAGAGTTAGCCCCTATCCAAGAGAGCGTTAAATGTGTCTTGCTGACTCATAAGATGACACTGGCATTGATTGCTGAAACAACTGCTTGCTTACCCGCCTGCCAAAGGAAAAAGACCGGCTCCCCTTTTCTTCCCTCCCAACAGAAGGAGGGGGAGAAGAGATGGGTAAAACGGACGGGCTAAATGAACATTCTATCATTTTAAGTTTAGCAACCGCATGGAACATAGCCTAGTCTATTTAGATAATGCAAAAGATAATGTGCGTTCATTTTTGAAAGTCGGGTGAAAACCATGATGATAATGATCATTTTTCCATAGTCAAGAAACAATAAATATATAATGAGCGGGTCATGTATAGACTGCCTGGCAGTTTAATTTGAACTTTGACCCTTTATTATTATTTTTTGTCCAAAGCACTTTTTGCTGAACACATAGCACGGAGTCAATCCTTTTTTTTTCCCTCCTCCTCTCTCAATATCTTTCTGGTTCCCATCTTTGAATAAAAGATGGGGCAACCATAAATATAGGTCTTTCCCTTTCTTCCAATAAAGATTTTCAAATCTAGCAGTTTATATTCATCCTATATATAAAAAGTAGATATTTCTTCTACATGCTTTAATCTCTGGTTGATTTAATCAGCACTATAGGTACTTTGCTAGAATTCTATGACTACAGTAAAAAAAAAAAAAAATTGTGTCACATATTGAGAATTCCATGAGAGCTATTCATCTCTACTCAAGTGATCATTTTAAATGACTTTCTTGATCATATGAAGTTTAGCTTAAAAAAAAATACTGAAAAGAATTATGAATAAAATTGTATTTTCTAAGTAAATCACAGGAAAATAAAAGAGAAATTCATCTTAAGGGATTACAACGAATGAAATTTCAGGTGCCTTGATTCTCTGTTTTCTTTCTTGCCTGGTTTTGTTTTATTTTTGGGGCTTTGTTTTCATTGATGGTAGTGAGGCTTTTTGTTGTTAATAGTGTTGCTGTCTTTTGTTGTCTACCATCCTGAGGGTGATTGGCCTTAAAGTATCCGCTATCTTGATGCTGTGTTTATGTTTGTGGGATTGTGGCTCCCCAAATTCTCCTTAAGGTTTGGTTTCTGTATGTGGGTTTCCAGGCACAAATGCGTTAGGAATCTTAAGCTTTTCACACAATGTGAAATACCACGCATGCTTCTGGCTCTTGCAGTTTTATAACCAAATAGAGATTCTTCTCTTGTTCTTTAAGAGCATGATGTGTTGTATGGAACTGATTATTTTGAAAATACGTCTTATAATGCATCTAAGATTAGCTGACATTGATCAGAGCAGGAAGGCTGGAAGTAAAGTTGGTATACGCGTTGTCACCATGACACAAGTTTGAGCAACTTCTTGGGCTATGTGCTCGGATTTTTTAATTTCCTGCTGGATTTTATTCTTTGTCGAAGATGTGAAACAACAAATAACTACTAGATATCCTTGGTGCAGTTGCTGAGCAGTAAAAATTTTCCGCAATGATCAGTGCGTTGGTTGGTAAAGGGTAATCCCATCCCCTAAGATAGGAAGGCAGGGCGGTGGTTACATTCTTCAGCACAAGCAGCCATCAAGGCAAACTTTGGACTTTAGGAAACATGGACGGGATTCTCAGCTCTTTGCTTCCCAGGTGCATAAGCTTAACTTAATCGTTTGACTCTTATTACTCTCAGTTTTAACTTTTTGAAAATTCATTTACTCAACAAATATCCACTGGACTCCTATGCACTCTACTAGGTACGAAACAAGGAGCTGAGGGAACAAAGTAAAAAATACGTGATCCCAGTCTTCAAATAATGAGAACAGCTAATATGCGTGCCAAACGCTATGTAAATGCTTTACACACTTCAGCACGTTTAATCCTGACAACATTTATCCTGAGTATAGAGGATGATACTTAACCCTCGACAGGTTAAATAAACTAGTCCCAGAGGCAAGACCGGAACACACAGCTCCATGTGAAGCTGGACTTCTTGCTCTTGATTTTGTAAAGCATCTTGAAGAACTTCAACATTTTCCAAAATTTTCATAAGGATCAAATGAGAACGGGTATGTGACAGTGCCATACACTGGAATGTACTATAGCAATACCTTTTGTCATTACTGTTAGCATGCAAATAACAGATTTTTGCTTACATCAGTTTCAGCCTTAATAACCCCCACTCAGATAACTTGGACCATGCCAGGTAAATAGCACCCACAGACCAAAAAAAAAAAAAAAAATTCCATCTATGGAAACAGAAATACTATCAGGGATTCCCTATCAGTGTTTCCCAGCTAGTTATACATGAATCCTTAGTGAATATTAAACAAATACAAACCCAAGTAAGACATTTTTCTACATATGAAAATCTCTAGAAAGCACAAGTCTACTGTTTACATTAGACCCGGAACACCTTTTGTAATTCCTTAGGCATTTTAGGGTTATCCACGATTGAGTGAGGACGATGACATTAATACAGCACCTGCAGACCTTATAAATGTAACATGTTTTTCACTACACCAGAATCTCTAATTTAATATTGGTGCCATTTAACACAGAATTTTTCTTTTCCACTCAATTTTTATCCCAGACCAGGGCTTTAAAAAACCAAAACATATAAGATCAAGGAAACAAAATGAAAACAAGTGAACAAAGAAACCCTCCCTCTCTTACCGTCTTTTGTACCTTTACTAGAACAATGTGATTTTATGAACAAAGCAATAAAGGAGGAATTAAAAAAATGATTGCCTCCATTGCAAATACCACCTTACCAAAAATTTATGGTTCAGGTTAAAGTTTTGTCAAATTTTGGCATCTCATTTTTCAATTTCTCACATACATTAGTAAATGCATTTACCTAAAGCTCTTTATATGAGGAAGAACGTTAAATGAAGGAATTTTTTATTTAGATACTAACAACGGAACTACTGAAAAGGAATAAAGTGAAACACACACTTTTTTCACTTGTTATTTGATATCCGTGGCCACCAGATAAAATTTGATTATGGGGTCTTGGCTAAATGAACTCATTAAAGGTTTACAGGTGAATGGTAGGTAAGCAATTCCATTCTTGGCATACCTCTTTTCGAAATTAAAAGAAAATAGTATTATTTTTATTGAATGAAAAAAAATGTT
The DNA here is from genome assembly GCF_024610735.1 of Ursus americanus. Lineage (NCBI taxonomy): Eukaryota > Metazoa > Chordata > Mammalia > Carnivora > Ursidae > Ursus > Ursus americanus. Next base: position 54,844,536 of record NC_142135.1, on the reverse strand, counting down.
GACTCTTGAAAAAATTGAGAGGATTTTAACAGTGGCTAAAAGTATAAAGGGAAATCCTAGATTTTTTTAATGTCATGATTAGGTTTACCTCCAAAAAAGTATTTTTAAAGAAATATTTTTATGAGGATATACTATTCCAATTGCATCATTTAAACTTCCATTTCCTCCAAATGTTACGAAATATACAAAATTTTGTCATACAAGGTTCATAGTTATACGTGTTATGGTCCTCAGGTAAGTTCTAACAAAATTTTCTGTCGTGTAAAAAGCATAACCCTAAGACTAAAACGCATTTCAAACAATATTATAATAAATTGTATGCAAATATTGAATTAAAATTTGAATTCTTCTTAGCCGGTCTAGACATGTGAGATTAGCCTTTATCTGTATCATGTTTAAAAATGTGGGATAAACAGAGTTTTCTATGACACAAATTGGGAATTTCTTCCCTGAAGAACATGGTATTTAAAAATGTGTTCCTTGATTTCAGTTTAGTTTTAAGTTCCTTTATTTTTAGAAACAGTTACTGGAAAATTTGTACAGTTTTTTTTTTCTATGTTCATTACAGCACCAAATATGTTTAGATACCATGCACCATTCATAAAAAAGCACGCTTAAATTTTGGATTTGTTTCTAGAAAATAGGATATTAAGTAGCAATAAAATACTGTTAGGTTTTCTTCCTGCAATGAGGAGTACTTTGGAAATGAAAGATTTTGTATTATATGTTACTGTTCTCATTTTCAAACACAACACCAGTGTAGACATAATAGAAGTGAAGTAATGACAACATTTGCAAAGATTGTATCATTCTAATTTAGTGACAAACACACGCAGACTTACTTTCTCTAACAAACTTGCACAGACATCATGTATAGGTTTATTAAGGACAAATTGGATTATGATTTGAGCTGATAATAATTAATGACATTTATAAATGAATCCATGGGAACTGCTTAATTCATTTGGGAACATGGGAGTTTCTGTCAAATTAGAGACCTTCCTGTTTAAGTAACAACAACAAAAATGCAGTAATATCTTACAAGAATGATACTGCCCATTCTCTGATAGTGTGATGGCCAAATGAAAATGGCTAAGTACATAATCGTGTACATCCACTTCTGTGTGAATTTATTAAAATGATTACAACAGATACCTGCAAAACAAGCAAACAAAACAATGGAATAAACTTGTAACAGCTTTGCAGTTGGTGTGGGTTGTAATTGCATAGCAAACACTAATATTTGATTTCAGTGTGACTCTAAAATTAAGAATACACACATACACTCACTCACTTCTCTAATGCTGACAATTAGCTACTAAGTATGTATGTATGAGTGTAGCATTGTGTCTTCTTAAAGAAAACCGAAAGGTTAAGCACGGTAAAAACCTATCCGGTAAAATCTATGAAAATTTACAGATTACCTAAAATGCTAGAAGTTAATTATAGTCCGCTTTCTCTGGCATGTCAGCTTGATTAAATTTGGAGTTTCGAGATGAATTGGCCCAAATTCATTAGTGTTCCCTGGGTGCAGATGTTGGTCAAGGTCAAGCAAAGCACGTTGACTGTAATGTTGGAGAGGAGGGGGAAGGGATTCCAAAGAAGGTAGACTCTTAAAAGGTCTGGGGTTGCAGCAAGAAACTTTGATACTTTTTAACTTAATAAATCTTGACAGCCTAATCATGGCTAAGCCTTTGCAGTGTTATTGGTACAGATGGCAAAGCTAGACATATTTAAAGAGATCTCAGCAGCTAGTAGAAGAGAGTCCTGAATCCAAATGCAGTGTTGGGCTCTAGGAGAAAGTGAAAGAAAGGAGGATAAAAAGCTACACAGCATTTCCATCTCCTGACATCTCCAACAGCCTCAGATACAAAATATGATAAGGCTCCTGCTGAGCTAATAAGCCCAACAAATGTCTGTGTCCGTGAAGTAGATGAAGTGGGATCAAGCAGAGGGGGTTGCTGTATGAAAATCAGCCAGTGCCCAGGGTATAATGGCTCTAGAGAGAGCTGCAAGGTCAGGCTGATGACAGAGACACCGGTTAAGTAGAGACCCCATCAGTAAGAAAGGTTTGCCTGCTGGATCCGAGACATGACCATTAAAATAAAATGAACTACCTATTTAAGGGAGGGGAGAAAATAAGAAAACGGAGAAAACAAAAACCCTCCAAAAGAATTTTATTTTTTATCTATTTATTTTCTCACATATGCCTGGTACATCCTTTTGTTTATTTACAGTCTGCCTACCCGGGGCAGACCCTGGCATATTGGGCCGGGAGGGGGTATTGAGACTGGACATGCGTTTCAAAATGCCGCTCACTGTGTTGGTTCTGTTTGATGATTTGGGTGGGTTCGCACCCTTTGCCGAGCATGATTTGTTTAATCAAATACTGCATCGGGATGAACGGAGCAATGACCACGGCCTCACGATCCACAAGTTTTCCAAGGGAAAAAGATTGCCAGATGAAATACAGTCTTCCTTGGCTTCTCCCTTTCTCTGTTTGCTTTTAAATAGAGAATGACTTATATATTCTTATTGTAAGGTGATACATTTTTCAGTAAAATAAAGCATTGATTTCGGTTGAAATTCTATGATGCAGAACAGCAGACCTGAAGCAGGTACCATAAAAAGCAGCCAACGTGCTTGGCTTCTGACAGCACACATGTGCAGGACTGTCCCAGTTTCAGCACTGAAAAGCCTGTGTCCCACAAACCCTCTTGGTGGTCGCTGTCCTACCGGGGCGGGGCCGGTAGCTCTGAGGCAAAGCTGCAACTGCATGGTGAGCCTGGCTCCCATCTAGGAGGCCAAGTATGTAGAAAGAGGGAGTGATTAGTCATTAGACAGACAAGCCAGATGATTCAGGGCGAGAAGCACTCATAGGAGACTAAATCACCCAGATGGGTTGTCACTTTGATCTAATTAGCTTTATCATCCCCAACTCTTCCCGTTGCTTCTTAAAGCCACTACCTCGTATTTACACACACACACACACACACAATGGAGAACTAAAACGATATCTATAAACTGGAATTTTTCATCGTTTTTCCTGATGGTTCAAATGATCCACGTTGACCTTAAAACCAACCCTGATGTTCCACAGAGTGTCTAATTCATTCTGTGGCCCATTGTCCGGGCCAACAGAAACAGATTAAAGGACAATGACAATGCTTTTCTTCAGGTTTATGGAAACGAAAGCTAGCATATTGAGATAATGCTTAAGAAGCTCCCTTTCCAGCTTAGGAATGGTTTTGCATAATCTTCTGGGTTTTTTCTTTTTTTACGTGCGTAATAATTAGACTATGCTTGAAATTTCAAGAGTATGTCAAATTGCTACATTAATTCTTAACAGATCATGTCAATTTCATAATATCTGTGAAGCCTTGTTAAAAAGGTGAAAAACGTTTAAACACCATGTGAGGTGGTTCATTAAACATGTAAGAAACCTTTGAAATTCTGACAGCATTACCATGAAATATCAGATTGGGTAAACCTCCAGTATTTTTTTAAGCCCATCTTTAGTTTTAATTTCATACAAATGCAAATACAATATCAGTGCTACCTCTTAGAATCATTTTCTTGGGTACAGTCCTAAAACAGCATGCCACTGGTCTCAGAAATATAAACTTCATGACTTTGAGATAATTATGAGGAAGGTGATGAGTAGAAGATGAATTGCCAGTAGTTGCTTTTAACAGTTGTGAAGACTTCTCTCAAGCTATAATTAATATCTCTTAAAACACCTTCCCCAGGGGAAAATATCAAAAGGAGTCAACTATTGCACCCACTTTTTTTTTCAGTTGAGCTTACTGGCTTTGAAAAGTTAAGCATCAATGAAACTGATTTCCAATCACGTAAGAAGCATGCTCATTCAGTTAATGTTAATCTTCAAAAATGATGGGTGCCATTCAAAAGACAGGAATTTCTAATTTCAGTTGTTCTTGCTGAAGCTTATTTCAGGATTGCTGAAGAAGGACTTCCTGTATTACTGTAACATTGACTTGATGATCTGTCCTCTTTCTTCCAGCTATATGATTCTATGGTTAGGAGATTATCCATGTAGATTATCCAGGAAAGTAATATCTTCTCATAAGAAGGGATGCAGAACCCTTAACCTTCCTCTTGACATTCTTATGCCTCCGCACTAACTCATTCTGTGCAAAATCATTTTTGTTTTAGGAAAAAGAAATAGTAACTTTTACCTGGAATGAAGGGTAGATTAGTGCTGACATTGCCACCAGTGGTACTAAGAAAGATAAAGAAAGACTTTAATAATTCAAGTGTTTAATAAGTAGAAAGCACCATGCAGATAGTACTATTAACTTAGTTCAAAGAGATGCTATGGGTAAAAGTGATAAGCAAAAGCAATAACATTAAGATTTTGTTTGGTACACAGATCAGGGACAAATATATAGTATTTAGAGTGTACGGGAATTACACAGACTTTTCTGATATAATTCCCAGCCAGAAATTTGTACTTGTATTATAGCTAGTATTGATTGAATGTCTTCTTATTTAAAGAAATATTTTACTGATGACAATTATAAGCATTATTAGTTTGTGTTTTATAGATAAACATGGAATGACTCATTGAATTTATTTCATTTCAAGACAATATGGACAAGTTGTGTAAAGTTCATTATTAGTTTTATCAAGCTGATTAAGTTGAAATCTATAGTCTTAGAAACTGTCTTAGGTTTCTCTTCTCGTGTATTTTTCCATTACAGGAGATATGAGGAATATATAATGAAATTTAGGCTGCAGAAAATGCAAGAAATCTGGAAAGTGCATTATAACAAGGTTATTCTAGGACTTGTACTCTGAAATCAAAATTCTGGGATCAAATTCTAGCTCTGAAACTGTTTGAGCAAGTTTAAATTAGCTAATCCCCAGATTTCCCATCTAGAAAATGAGAAGAATAATGGTACCTATTTTAGAAGGGTGTGGAAATAAAAATGTGTTTGATATTAAACAGTTAGCTCCTTTTTTTTTTTTTTGAAAGAAAGAGAGAGAGGGCTTGGGATGGGGAAAGAAGGGGCAGAGGAGAGGGAGAGAGAGAAGCTTCAGCAGGCTCCACGCCCAGCTCCAAGCCTGACACGGGGCTCGATCTCAGAACTCTGAGATATGACCTGAGCGGAAATCAAGAGTTGTACGCTTACCCGACTAAGTCACCAGGTGCTCCAAACAGTAAGCTCCTTTAAGGCAAAGGCCGTTCAGCTTGTAACTTCTTGTATTGAGGTGGCTCTCGAAACATAAGCGTAAGTGAACAATATGAGCTCCTCAAAAGAAAAAAAAATCTTCCTCTCAAAATGAAGCCCTTTGAAATATTGGATTAATTATTTCTTCAATTCTTCAAAATTGCGTGCTTTCCCAACTCTCTCAACTTTTTCAAAGGTAGTGATAATTTCCCTCAGTAGATTCAGCCTTTCCATTCATTTCTATGTACTCCCAGTCTTTTTCTTAACTTTCTCTCTCCTCCTCTTCCACTATGACCACCCCCCAAAATCATAATAATAGTAATAATAATAATAATATTTTTAAAGTGTATTAATTGACCCACTTAATTATAAAGTTTAAGGTTATCTCTCTTCAGGAATAGCTGGACCAAAGAAGGCAAAGACTGTCATCAACCATTTGCTTTCTCCCCCCAGGCTCTGGCTTGTCTTGATTTCTTAGGAGGCCCTCCATACATGTTGGTAAAATGGCCAACAGAGGCTCATTGCATGCTATCAACCTAAGCTGCCCTTTTGGCCTGCCTCCTAGCTGATTTCTTTAGCTCCAGCCATTTCCCTCTTTAATTCATCTTTCTTATTGATATCATTTATTTCTTGCCAATAGTTCTGGACTCATGTCTAGGGTGTGACTATAAAATGATTGTTTTTTCAGGTTGTATTTAGCAAAATTATAATTTCCAACTGAAAACGATCAGCTTCTAATAACTCAAGACATAATCCAAGGATGATGCCATTTTTAAAAGCACATGTGGAGCTTGCTCTTGGATTTCCTTTGGGGATTTTTAGCTTGACCAACAAGAAATGTAATCTTACCTTTGATCATCAAACTTCATAGTTTACTCATAAACCTTTGACTCAGGTTGCTCACTCAGCTTCAGAAAACTTCATTCAACATTCTTGTGGCTGTTCCCAGAAATCACTGATTCTCCAAAACCTATCTTCAGTCGTCTTTCATTTAGTAAATGTGTTTTCAAAGGAGGCGATCAAAAAAAAAAAAATCTAAAATTAGGGAGAATATTAGAACAGGTGTAAGGATTTCCCAAAGGACAATATATAATTACATATATAAGTTTTGGTATGTTAAGTTAAAAAAAATCAGTCATAAATTTTTATGTATGTGTATTTTGAGTATATCATACACACACACGGGCATGCTTCCATAAATATATACACATACATGGAGGAAACCTTCTTCTCTGTAAAACTTAGGAAGCATAAACTTCATTGTCACATATTTTCATTTTATCAGTCTGTCAAGTAAAAATAGACAGATGCCTCTTTCGCCTATGCTTTTGGAATATGGTCAAGCATGAGACCCAATACTTTTCCTGTCACATTCATATTGTGATTCAGGAAAGACTTGTCTTTTCCTGGTCATATAATTTCAGCCCTCAAGGACTTCACTCATCATTTCATCATTAGTTGTACCTAAACTCCAGGAATACCTAATGAAGTTTGGCACCCTAATTGAAGGAAGTGAAATTACGGGAGTATTTCTGGACATATCATAACCAAGATTTCGTACAGCCTTACTATAGATTTCCAAATTCATCCTGTTCTGACTTTTCTCCTGAACCCAAATTGTGCAGCAGAAAAAGCAATATGCTCTTTTAACTCTAAGCAATGGCTGAAACAAATACCAGCTACTAAGAACTCAGTTTTTCAAACTTTGCAAACATAAGAAGGCTCTTCATAGGGACTCAATGGCCCCTCACTTTTTTGAAATCTTAATAGACACTAAATATTCCAAATTGTGAGAATATGAAAACATACAGAACAAGATCAATTCTACCATGGTCCCAAAGCCCAGCATAAAATGCAGTATATTTATGAAGTGGCCTCATTAAACTTTTTAAAGTTTTCTCTATCTTTCGTTTTGTATGTTTATCCATGTAATATATGCATATAGTTTAAAAATTCAGGAGCAATATGAAGCTTATAACAAAAACCATTATTCCCTATTCCTGTGCCTTCCACTCCTAGTACAGCTCCTTACTTTCAATGTCTTTGCTTTAGCTGATTCATTTAGTAATGATCTATGAATTTTTTAATAATACGCTACTACCATTGTTTATTGGTTTATCCATTTTTGTCATTATCTTCTAAAAGCCTGTCCTTCCAACATGCCTATTTTTAGTTAGTACCCAGGATTTGCATTGCTGTAATTATGTAACTATTACTCACTTCAGGACCAAGTAGTATACTATGATGACGCCTCCTTTCTGGGATACGTTTTTTATTTTCCTGGAACAAATAAATGTTTTGATGTTTGCAAACTCTGGCGCACACTGCTTCATTTTGGAGCTGTGGAAAAATCTTGGGCTGTGAAATTAGTAAACTAGGATTCAGCGGTGGCTGTGTGATTGCTTGTGACCTTTGGTAGGTTACATAGATTTCTGAGCTTCAGTAATCATGTCCGGGGGCGGGGGGGGAAGTGCAAATCAATAAATTCCTTGAAGAATATGGGGAATGAAAAGAAATGACATATGTGTGCACGTCTACCTATAGTCCCCTTCGCCAAATGTTCCCCTTCTACTTTGATCTTCACATTAGAACCATAAGGTAGGTGAGAATGGAATTATTACCAGGTTGGAAGGCACGGAGCTCAAGAACACTAAAGAAATAGGCCGAACATGCCCAACAGAAAAGATCTCAAACCCAGCCATTCTACTTACCAAGTCAGGGGCTCTTGACCCCAGAGCATGTCGAGGCTCTGTCCAGCCAAATCAAAATATCTTTTTTCTCAGTTAATTTGGATTACTGGTGGAGTGACTCTAAATCCTTTTTCTCCATTTTCTCAAGTCCTGTAGGAAGACTGTAACAGAGACAGTCAATGTAAAAAATGTGCAAGATTGGTACAGAAAGTTACATATTATTATATAAAAGTCTCCAGGGTGGTATAGGCTGCCTGTTAGTTAGTTTTCTACCATCTTCTATATATTTAAAAGCTCCCTTGTGGCCCTGAGCCTGAAGACATGACCACGCTATTACCTTAGCTTCGGTACTCCTCATCTTGTAAATTGTCATAAAACCAATATTCTCAGGCTGGATATCCTGACTTAAAACATAATTATTACAAGTGCTGAGAATATTAAAAGAACCAATTACTTATGGTGGATAATAGGGCTATTGGTTTGGCTACAGTCTTTCTGTTTGCTTGTTTGTTCAGCTTATCTTCATCAGTAGGAATATCAGAAAAACTTGGAGAGCTTTTACAAGCTACTAGAATCTTGTTATGCTGTCCTGAAAATCTAATCTACACCAGCCCCTTTTTGAGAATTCACTAATCTATATAAAACTTAATAACTTTTTCTTGGCCTTTATAACATCTTCTGTCCTGCTTCCCTCAGAAATATTTTCATAACCTCCTTAACCAGCAGTTATTCTCATGTTGTATCTGTGTAAAATGAAGTTAAGTGAAATTAAGGAACTGATAAACAGAATAGCTAGAATTCAAATATGGCACTTTTAATTCTAGGTCTGATCATTTTTAGACTCTACCACACAAAAGGTGAAATAAAATATTTAAAATAGTAGCACACAACCCAAATACATAGACCAGGAAGAATTCATCACCATATTAAAGACTGAAGTTTGAATACTAGAATGTTCTGGCCTTCGATGCCATTGTAGACAGTGGCCAAATGAAAGGACATTAAACTCTGATTCTTAAAGCTCCTTGTCAATATGCCTACCAGATTAACACCTCCAATGATGAGAATTCAGTGTTTTCCAAGAAAATATGTTTTGTCTTCAGACAACTTTGACTGTAAAAATGTTTTTTGGTTTTTGTTTTTGTTTTTGTACTTTACAGCATGCTGAAATCATCCTTCCTGGAACACCTAGTCTTTGATCAGTTCTCACTCAGAAACTAGACAGAAGGAATCTAGTTTTTTTTTTCCCACATGACAGCACTTTAAATATTTGAAAACAACTCTCATGTTTCCCCTAAGGTTTTCCCTTTTGGGGTCTAAATGCCCCAATCTCTTCAACTATCCCTTTTATGATACATTTACATTTTCTTCACTATTCTTTTCTCTTATCCTGGATTCCCTTCCTGTTTGGCATTATCTCTTCTAAAGTGGGGCACACAGAATTGAATATAATACTGAAGTAAAGACTTATCAGTGTTCCACAGAGCATAATTATCATCTCACTTGTTCTACTCTACCTTCATTAAAGCATCCTAAGATCACATAGCGTTTAGAAAGAACAATCACAACACAATGTTGATCCAACATCCTCACTTCCATGCTACCAACCACACCAACTCCCCGTCTTTTAGTTCTCGACTTCCTCAACTGCAGTGATAATTTCCTTCCTTCCACTTCAGTGACCTACCTACTGCAAAGGTCATATCCTAGATGTTACCATTACTGGAAATCGTAACAATGTTGAAGCCTCAGTATCAAACATCTCATTACTACACATAATCCTATAAATTAACTTGCTCTAAAGACACTAGTGTTATATTTTTTTGAACTCCCAACACGTTTATTCTACCTCTCTTTCACCATCCATAACTCCATACCTATATTTATTCCCCTCATTGTCCAATATAGATTTCATGCTCTGTAATATAATTATTTCCTCAAAATAGTTTCAACTCTCTTCTTCCTATCATTCATTATGTTCCCCCAGAAAATCCCAACACTAGATGAACCCTGCCATTTTTGGGGTGCTGGCACAGAATAGCTAAACTTGTTTGAAATAAACCACCCAAGCTGACTAGTTTACTTTAGATTCATTATCAAAAAAACTCAATTGGATGCTCAGTTCTTCCACACAATCATACTGTGTGTTTTTATTAGGCCAGTTTTTAAAATCCTCACCACGACTATTTTGTACCTTATCTTCTTTTCTCAAGCCTCACATAAATTCTTCTACCCCTTCGGACTTAACTATTGACATCATCTCTTACAGTATCATGAAAGGCATTTTGCTGTTTGCTTTTCCACGAATGTGAGCACAGTGCTATAACTCTCTCCTACAAAACCATTAATAAAATGGTTTGCCCTGGGAAAGCCCTCAGAAGGAGCCTTGTGGAAGAAGCCAGCCAGTTAAAACCTTCGCCTCAACTGTGCCACTGTCAGGCTGTGTCTACCTCCTGGGATTCCTTGAGACCCGTTGTCAAATGTCTCCAGCTCCCCTCTGTACATTACCCTCTGGTTCCCCAGTGGGCTTGACTTGTTCTCAATGAATGTGTACTAGGTACTACTAGTTACAACTCTCTTTCCTTCTCGAGGTGATCCAATAGTGATGAAGAATTTTTTGGTAATCTTTTGAGACTACTGCCAGGAACAACCGTTAAAATAGCCAGTCACTCCGAAACCACCACTCTGGTTTTCAAATACTCGGTAGGAAAACTGAAGATGAGCCAGAGACCATTTCACACTGTAGTTAAATAATAAATTTATAGAAAAAGGACTTTGCTAGATTATCTAGTCTACTTTTTGCCCTCCTAACAGAGCCTCAGAACCACCGGAGAGATCAACAATCGTTCAAGTATATATTTGAAAAATTCCCCAATCCCCCTTATTGATTCATTTCATTCTTGATAAATGTCCATCAGTAGTTCTACTTTATATAAAACTCAACTTTTTCATGCTAATATAAACCGTATGTCCAATTTTACTTGATTTTTTCCCTCTGTCATAACACACATCCCACGCACAGCAAGCATCCTGCAAAGAAGGCTTAGACAAAGTGAAGCGTAGCTTACGTGTACTGCACCAGAACGATTCCACATAAATAAATATTTACCTGCTTAGCGGCGGTTATTGCTTCTTATTTTTAATAGTTTATGTCTAGACTAGACAATCCCACTTTATTGACCTTTCTTCATCCACCTTACTTTACTTCACATTTGACTCGTACCTTCATCACTGTCATTCCATCAGGAAGCTCTGCTCATGGCCAGGGAAAACTGAAAATAAGTAAATATTAGAACTTTTTAACATTGAAAAATCAAATTAGTTTTATCAAGTATAAAATTCGCCAATGTTGTAACTCCTTCTAAAACCTAGGACCACAACAGTGAAGTCGCAACGCTCTCCCCTTTCCAGCCAAATGGCAATTATAGCTCTATAAACCGAAAGCACTGACCCTCTACAGTATTCCATAACCCATAACTACTTGAACGGCTCCAACAGAGTTGTGGAAACAAATGAGCTTTGCACTCTCCCTCATTCATTATGTTTATAGTCTAATACTTCTTTCAAAGTACCTAGATATCACTCTGATAGGCATTATGGAAATACTTAGACATTTTTGTCAGGTGTCGTGGAAACATTCAAGAAATTACCAATAGCTTCAGAGTCAGTGGCAGGAGAAGAAAAAGCACTGTGGTTTTTAATAATACTGTTTTTAAAAGATTGCATTACATGTATAAAAAATGGAATTGTGTCTACAAATGCACTCCAGAACTTAGGGTCTTATTAGATAAGGCATCATACAAAAGTGTGTCTATATTGAAATTTGTACAGAGAATTGATCACCTCCATTTTGCGTACCTTCTATAATGCACATGGATTACGGAACCATGTTTTGTAACATTACTTGATTAAGATGCCATAACAGAAAATAAGGCAATTTTATTTTTAATAATAATTTGTGAAAACAGAAATTTTCATTTAGTGACTATGGCTCCTGATGGGTAGCTGAGGTAAGAAATATTTTAAAATTCAGTTTGGGGATTATTTTGTTTTCATGTGCCATCATTGTAAGTTGTATACTGAGAAAAAAATGCAGACATTGTGTAGTTTTCCCCACATAACTATGCTAATGCCTAGCCAAGAAAGTGGGACACTCACTGATATGTCTTTGAGGTGTTTTGGTACTTGGCTGCTACATACGTGTGTGTGTGCATATGCATGCATGTGTGTCTGTGTATGTATGTACGCATCAATCAGTAGTTTTGTGAAACAAACCGTTGGGTGCATTTTATTTTTTTTTTAAGATTTATTTATTTATTTTAGTGGGGAAAGGGGCAGAGGAAGAGCATGGAGCCCAACACATGGGCTCGATCCCATCACCCATGAGATCATGACCTGAGCTGAAATCAAGAGTAGGTGGCTTTGGGGCGCCTGGGTGGCACAGCGGTTAAGCGTCTGCCTTTGGCTCAGGGCGTGATCCCGGCGTTCTGGGATGGAGCCCCACATCAGGCTCCTCCGCTATGAGCCTGCTTCTTCCTTTCCCACTCCCCCTGCTTGTGTTCCCTCTCTCGCTGGCTGTCTCTATCTCTGTCGAATAAATAAATAAAATCTTTAAAAAAAAAAAAAAAGAGTAGGTCGCTTAACCAACTGAGCCACCCAGGTGCCCCAGTTGGCTGCATTATAGAAATAAAATATAAGCTAGCAGATTTGTTTCAGAGCTTATGACAACAAAATCCTTGGTCAGATTTTATTCAAAATTAATTTTATATTTTCCCTTTGGCATACCTATTTTTTGAAGTAGAATTTGAAAAAGAAAATAGATTCTTTTCATTGGAATGCCTCAGCCCTAGATTACCATCAGAATGTACCATCAGAATGTAGCTTGCTTGTTTTTAATAGCATTTATCAATTAACAGATGCCTGAGAACAATTCATACCTGTGCTACTCACTCAATAATATATCAAAACTCCATAGGTTACCAGAGCTATGGTAGTTATTGCAGTTAAGGTGACATAGATACAGTAATAATAACCATTGTTGGGGCACCTGGGTGGCTCAGTCAGTTGAGTGTCCAACTCTTTTTTTTTTTTTTTTAAGATTTTATTTATTTATGTGACAGAGAGACAGCCAGCGAGAGAGGGAACACAGCAGGGGAGTCTCGGGAGAGGAAGAAGCAGGCTCCCAGTGGAGAAGCCCGATGTGGGACTCGATTCCAGAACGCCGGGATCACGCCCTGAGCCAAAGGCAGACGCTTAACAACTGCGCTACCCAGGCACCCCAAGTGTCCAACTCTTGATTTTGGCTCAGGTACTGATCTTGGAGTTGGGGAATCGAGCCTCACGTTGGACTCTGCACTCAACGGGGATTCTGCTTGAGATTTGCTCTCTCCATCTCCCCCTGTCTCTCCGCCCTCAAATAAATAAGCACATCTCTAAAAAATAAACATAATAAATAATAATAACCGTCGTTCATTGAGCAACTAGTATGTCCCACCCATTTTGCTAAGCACATCATACACATTACTTCTATCTAATCCCTACAGCAATCTGGCAACTCAGACACTATTCCCACATTTTCCAGGTGAGGAAACTGAGCCCCCGAGGGCTCTGGTAATTTGGCTAAATTGGCGTGACAGTAAGTTTTAAGGCAGGATGCAGCATAGGTCTGTCAGATAGTAAAGTCTATGTGCTTAACTATGGTGCTTTGCAGTTTTCCATTAAATAGAAGTCAAGGGCTCACTCTCTGCTTCACCTCTGAAGGCAAGACCCATGTGTTATACATCTTTATATCTCTGGGGTCGAGCACGGAGACTGACCCATGCAAGGTGCTTGTGAGTTTGTGATAAAGTGAATACACCAACTGCATAAACAACTGAAAATGGAATCCTGTTCTCTCCCTTAGTACAGAAGAACACGGTTGTGAGTCAGTGTAGATGAAGTAAACCTCACTGTTCATTTTCCACCATGGGTCAGGAAGAGCGTTCTTAACTGTCTTTGCGTATTGAGATCTATTACCACGATTATTGCGATCTGAGCAGCATTAAACCTGGATGCATTTCAGTCCTTTCATCCCATATATGTAATAAAACTTTACAATGTATGTAAGCAATTGTTTTTCCCCTTGAGAACTTGTGGGTGCCAATTTAGTAAATTGGAATAGGAATGATGTCTGAGCTTTAAAAAATGGATATAAGACACTTAAGGTTAGAACCAAGTCTATATGAATCTCAATCAATTTATAAAACTACAATTAAAGCTGAAAAGCCTAAAGGAACAAAGTTTTAGATGAAGAAATTCTCTGCTTTAGACTCGGTTAAGAAATCTTCCTTCATTTTTGCCAGAAAGAACTTAAAACTACGGGTTTGAGGCAACACTGATTTTTTTTTTTTTAAGATTTTATTTATTTGGGGCACCTGAGTGGCTCAGTTGGTTAAGCATCTACCTTTGGCTCAGGTTGTGATCCCAGGGTCCTGGGATCGAGCCCTGCATTGGGCTCCTTGCTCGGTGGGGAGTCTGCTTCTCCCTCTCCCTCTGCCTCTGCTCCTGCTTTCTCTCTCTCTCTCTCTCTCTCAAATAAATAAGATCTTTAAAAAAAAAAGACTTTATTTATGTATTCATTTATTTGAGAGAAAGAGAGAAAAAGCACACGGCGGGGCGGGGGGGGGGGAGGAAGAGAGGGAGAAGGACAAACAGACTCCACGCTAAGCACAGAGCCCTACGCAGGCTCAATCCCAGGACCCTGAGATCACGACCTGAGCTGAAATCAAGAGTCAACGCTCAACCAGGAGCCCCTAGGCAACACTGATTATTATTTATATAACCAAGACATATATATATGCTAATGTAATGATGCATAAAAATTAGCAAAAGCCCATAGTTCAAATCTAAAGGGAAAACGGTTATAGCAAAGCAATTTGTTGTGTATGATTTTAATTTAGTTCACTACACACCCAATACTGTGATCTTCATGTTGGACCTAATGTTCCACCAGAAAGTGATGAGATACATTGTTTTTCTATTATGTTTATTGAGGGACATCTGTATGCCAGAATATAACCAAATGATCTCTAATCCTCAACAACTCAGAAAAATAAATGTTGTTAATCTTACTTTACAGAAGAAAGTTCAGATCAATGAAATGCTGTTCGTTTTAGAATCACACAGTCAAAAACAGGACTTGCACTCAGGTCTATCTACAAAGCTCATAATATTTTTTTCTCTATGTAAGAAAAGTCTTATGCTGAGGTGTAAGTAAGGTCTCTTGGGCAAAGTTGGTAGATTCGTACATGGCTTCGGGATAAACCTCTTAAAATTATATAAAAAATATGTATGTATGTGTACTTTCTTTCTTGAGAGATCATGATAATTTTAACTAGATCCCAAAGGGTACAGAATCCTAAATATTATAAGCATCATTGCTTTTCACCGTGTTCTATTCCTTCTTGCAGAACAGGTAAGTCACTTTATCATGCAAACATTGAAAAGAAATTTCAGAAGCACACCATACACCGAGCTGTAGCTTTAGCTGCGAGTCAGGAAGAAGTACTAAACGGAGTAAAAGCCACACTATGAAAAAGGAAAGGACGGGATTAATTTTTGTGGTGAGAGCAGAAGAAGGAGTCCAGAGAGAGCAGAGGTGAGAAGTACACACAGGCAAAGATTTGAAATCCTTACAGTAACCAAGACAGTGAAGGAATCAGAAAAAACAAACTTTAGAAGCAAAGCCAGGCAGGAGCATGGTGTTGTGAAAGGTACAAAAGCAAAGCACACGATGAGGGGGGAAAAATGATTGTTGGAGACTGAAGAGTAGTATTTGTAAGAATTTCCAGAAAGATTAGCAAAAACCTAAGAGAAATATTAGGGCATTGTGGAACACTTACAATTTTGTGAGTTTCAAGAAGATATGAATGGATACAGACCTGAGGTACTGATCTGGCACCTTCTGGCTATTATGGGAAGGGCAAAAAGGGTGAGACAGCAAAGTTAAACTGATATTTCCATAGTTTGTGTATATTCAATAATTATGTATGTACATCTTTGTTAATTCAATTCATTGAACTAAGGAACTAGAGTTAGTGGAAGTATTGGGGAAATAGTTATCCATAAACTCTCATTAAAATAATGATTCATAATTGACAAAACACTCTTTAAAATATGACCTCGTTGGGTTGTCACAGCAAACCCTAAATGCCAGCTCCCACTCAGCCTAGTAAATATCACCATGTTCCAAATCCCGTGTCCCACTAATAAATCTACTTCCCTTCAAGGGTAGATGCTCTGTACCAGTTTTCAGTTCAATCCTCATTTGAGGTAGAAAATTCTTTCATTGTTTCAGCTTCTTTACCCACTGACCTTACCATTAAATCAGCAATAAAATGCCCTAGAGCAACATCTGGGGCTTCTACAATATTCCCTCAAGGCATTCATCCTAAAGTGCATCACTGGGATAAGAGCACCCCGCACTCGAGTCCACTGCAAATGCGCTGATTTCATACAACCCAATAGTCTTCGGCATCCACCTCTAGCAAAGAAGGATTTATCGCAACAGTATATCTAGGACCTGAATAAGGCTGCTTTACTCTTGTGAGCCCCCATTTCGGTTATGGAAACGCTGCCTCTACCTTAGACCCGGGTTTGGAATCTTCCTTCATTTTTGTGGTTTTCTCTACTGTTAACTGCTCACCTGGCTGGCCTTCTTGTTCTGCTTCTATTGGAACCTGCTTCTCCAACACTCTGACCGATAAACCAAATCCAGTAACCCTGTTCACCTGGGGACATCACACTTTTGCCCTTCAGTCTGGACTCCTGATGTGGTTAGTTTTTTTCAATACTTCGGCTACCCTGGGGCTCCAGGTCAAAAGGAAGATGGGAAGGTGAACAGGATGGTGGTGCTGAAGTAAAAATAATAAGGGGCTAAAAATGAATATTTGGAAATACATTTTGCTAAATATAGCTTATTGATCCTATTGGCACTATTAATTTGTTGGTTAAGTCTTCCTTTTACAGATTATAAGAGGAAATTAGGTCACCGTCAACGTCTAAGTCAGTACAAACCTGGATTGTTGAACAAGTCATTGTTTTTATTTACATAGTATTTTATGGACAAACACTTGTTCACGGAATAATCAGAAGTAATAAAAAGTTACGTTTTAAAAACCTTGGCAGAGCCTAGTAGGTATTCCCTTGACTGTCTTCTCCTTCCTCCATTTCCCTGATCTGCCAATGGCCAGAGGTCAGCCGTCTCCAGGTCAAATGGAGAAAATGGGTCAGAGTTGCTATTTCCTGATGGCACGTCCTGTGGGAACACAGGAATTTGTGACCCCACTAGTTAAGAATTGATGGAATAGTTAATAAAACATATTATAAGTTTGTGCTTCAACTAAGGCTGTAAACAAAAATGAGTTATTGTCTACCTAATTCGCGAGGTTTAGTCACGTTTAATATTTGACCCAAATTATTGCACATACTATGCAACTATTAATATGACTAAGAACTCGAGTGGTCTATAAATTCATCTCTAAAATCGCTTGCTGATCTCATAGCTCTATCCATTCTGGGTTGAGAAGTTTCTGTTCAGTGGTTTTGGTTTGTGAGACTCAGGGGGCTAGAGCTTTGTTAGGGTTTATTGTTTGTTTGGTTGTTTTTCCACTTTTAACTTAGAAAGAAAAGCATGAATTTCTTCTGTCAATCATAAGAATACCAGTATAAGTATCCAAATTATATTTTTGGAGGCAATTTTTTTTAGTTGTACTTACAATTGAATTTATTTCCATTTACTTCCCTTACCTGAGGTGAAATAAAATTGTTATTCCCATGTGGAATATATCAAGTTTTTAATAATTCCCATGAAAATGAACTTTCTAAGATTATCTTTTTATCAATAGTTAAATTATGTTATGTTTTTAATTGGACTCTAAGTCACAGCCTCTAGCTTCCCAGAATTGTAATGGTGTTGAATTAATTTAAAGAGACTCAGAGGAACCAGTTATGGAAGGCTGTCACCACGATAATTTAGTTTTATGATTAGGTCATGGAAAACATGGTAGAATTCTGAAGAGATTTTTAACCCTTCTAGTTTGAAAGAGCTTTCATTCAGTTTGTCTGTCTCAAAAGATATGCATCTTTGGAGAGATTTCTAATCCTGTAGAAAATTCAATAAAATAAATGTCACAGTAAAAATAACAGAGACTACCACTTTAAACACACACACAATTTATGCTCTACAAATTAAAGTAACCACACACACACACACACACACACACACACACACACACACACACGCAGACAATAAGCTACAGTGTAACTATCAATTGTAACACAGTGGTATTTGAGAACTTTTCTATGTGCTTTACATAATAAGTAACAGACATTTTAGAGAGGGTAAAATACTTTATTTGAATATTGTCATTATTTTATGTACTTTAAAAATCGCATTTATGGTAAATAATTCTGGTGCTTTTCTATTGAGTTTTTAGGTATTTTTTCTTTTCCAAGAACTCTCTCAGAGAACAAAGAAACTAATATTTGCGAGCATGTGACTGCTGAGAAGGCAAAAACTGTGTTGACATTGAAGAAATTCTTTTCAGGTCTCAAACAAAAGCAAGTACATTGGGCCTATCAAAGTACTATGCGGTGGCACACTCAAATAGAAATGACTTTGTTGAAAAATATTTGTGAAAAACCAGAAAAAGGGGACACGGGATCTCTCTGTATTCTTTCTTACAACGGCATGTGCCTCTACAATGATCTCAAAATAAAGAGCTTAAAAATTATGTTATTGCCATGATAACATCTCTTTTGCCGTCTGTATGTCACTCAATACATCAACTTACACTGAAATATTTCAAATATACACACTTGACAATGAAAGAGATTCTGCCCTAATTTGGTGATTATGTTGGCATTTTTAGGGTAATTGACTCAAAGCAACTCAGTATTAATTTTTAATTATAGTGGTCCGGGGGGGTTTCCATATGAAGATAGAGGGCTATTTTACTGCATTTGTTAAATTTATTCATGATGTTAGGCGGGGTTTTTTGTAAACTGTAAGAAAATAAAGGAGAAAAAGACCTTTGACTACATCAGTCACAAGAGCTGGGTAAAGGGGAACGCAGCTCTTTTATTTGATGGGATGAGAAAGCTAATAATGTATGACAGTAGAAAGGCAGAGGCTTTTAACGCTTTTTTTAACCTTACAAAAAAGGTCAACTCTGATCTGGAAATGAGAACAGCCGACACATGGGAAAGACGGGCAAAAAGCCAAGTGGGAAGCGAGAAGGAGCTGGTGGCGAGCACGCTCACATGGCAGGTCCCAGTCCCCGGCACCGGCACCCCAAGATTGGGGCTCGTCATCTCTTGATTGATTTTGGTTTTGTTCGCAGGGAGGGTGGGGGGTGGGGGAGGGACAAATAAAAGACTGGCCAAGTTACCAAGACCAGAAAAGAGACCATGCTTTATCTTGATTTAAACAGAGAGAAAAAGAGAACATTTTGCAAATGACTGCCAGTTTCATTTTGGATAAAGAAAGTACTAGTTTAATGTTTCTTCTCCCAACTTAATGGTTAATGTACTCAATCCATAAGAGCATTTGCCAATATTTATTGAATGCCTACTCTGTGCCCAGCAGAGTTGGGATAGAGCCCTCACTTTAAATGTGAAATCTACAAGGAAAAGAAACTTGGTTGAGATAAACCAGTCAGAAAATGCTGAGCTGGATTTGAATCCAGACCTTCTGACGTCAAAACCCTTGCCCTTTCCGATACAGAAACCAGCCCTGATGGCTCTTGCTGTTGTTAAGGACTTCGCCTAATTAAAAAAAATGTCAAATTTGCTTAAAATGAAAAAGCAAGTTTGCATTTTGTTTTAATTCCAAAACTAATAGCTTGGCTTAAAATACATCCTGCCATATGGTCAGATCCCCCAAGAAGACATCTCAACGAATCACCATGTCGTGTTGAAAAAAATGTGATAGAGACTGTTTGTTATCTTGTTGTTCAAAATAAGAGTACGATTCCCCCCTCTGCCATTTACTGGCTAGTGTCCCTGAGCAAACCACACAGCCCCTCCAAGCTTTGGCTTCATCATATAATAAATAAGAACAATATTTGCTCTCATTTGACAAGACTGTTAAGAAGATTAAATGAGATATTAATATAAAGAATTTAGCACACTGTCTGACAAGTGACATGTTCAATAAATGCTAGCTAGTACTTATGTACATGATTATTAATATAATCAGTTAATATAATATTGAACAAGTAGTATGATCTTTGCCAACTGGTTGATTGATATTAAAATACCTTGATAAGCAGCTTTGCAAATGTTGCTATGAGATTTTTTAAATTTTATTTTTATTTATTTTTTAAGATTATATTTATTTATATGACAGACAGAGAGAGAGAGAGCATAAACACAAGCAGGGGGAGTGGCAGGCAGAAGGAAGAGAAGACTCCCCTCCCCACTGAGCAGGGAGCCCGATGTGGGGCTCCATCCCAGGACCCTGGGATCATGACCTGAGCTGAAGGCAGATGCTTAACTGACTGAGCCACCCAGGTCCCCCAGAGATGTATTTTTTTAAACAATATTTAACTTTGAGTACCTGACCCTATACTATTTAAATATTTAGACTATAAGATAATAGAAAAAAATTCAATAGCTTTTAATGTGCATGACTTTCTGACTATCACCCTATGGTTTGTTCCTAAAAGCTTATTTCTTTTGCAAATACGATTTCTCTTACACACTTGAAGCCCTCTACCTCATTATAGTTCCTCTCTCTCCCCAACCAACTCATATTTGCTTCTCGTCCTGTACTCTCTATCCTTGAAAATCCCAACAACACCAGCCAACTGGAAAGTATTCTAGACATCTCCTTTTTCTTCTCACTGATGTTTAATATTTCTGCTTGTATAGCCATGGTCTTTGCTTGGGGCTTCAGGCCCTTGGTTACTTTTTATATAGACAGCTACTCCCCCCCCCCCACCCTGTCCATTCTCCCCAGGTATCACAAGGGCTTACTCTAAAAAGCAGATTTGATCATGCCACACCTCTGCTTAGGTCCTCCCAATGCGTTATTGTTTCGAAGTTAAAACCCAATTACATTAGTATAACACAAAAGACCCTCCATGATTGTAGTTCTGGTTACACCTCTGGACCTCATCTTCTGCTACAGAGTGATTTATAATATTTTACACTCAGTTTGCAATCTCCCGCTCTGCTTCTTTGGACAGATTTACCCACCATGACTGGGTAACCACAGTTAATCATTCAAAACTCAAGCTCACACATTTCCTGTTCCAGCAAGACTTTCTCAGTTCCCATATGTGTGTTAGGTGCGTATCCTAACACCTCCATATATATTCTTCACGTTACATCTCTCCCTTTAAGTCTGTATATGGCAGAATTTAAAGTGGTACTAGAGTATGCTCCTTTCCTGCTCAAAACTCTCCAATGGTTTCCTATTTCAAACAGAATTAATGCCTGTGTTCTTCCTATGGCCTCCAAAGCCCTATGTGACCTGGCTCCTGCCTATCTCTCTGGCCCTCTCTCATACCCTTGGATCACTGTGCTTCGATCCATTGTGATAAATACTCACAGCTCAACCTTGTTTGCCTTTGCTAGCAGGCAAAGGAGAACTGCTGGGAGGACTGGTGATCTCCATTTGAGCACAGACATGGCTTACACCTTCTCCTCACACATGTCGTGATGTGACCACCATCTTTCAGGGTGCTCTCTCAGACCACTTCCCCTTTCTCTCTCTTCAGTGACACTTATCACTGCTAGTCTTATTGTTCATTTCTGTTTTCTAGTTTTCTGTTTTCACATGTTTTGCTTTTGGTCTCACAAGAATATAAGCGTTGGGTCTTTCTTGTTCACTACCACATACCAGTGTCTAGAAAAGTGTTAAACATTCACAGTTTAATCCCCAAGGAGTCACTGTTTAATCCCCAAGAAAGAGTTGAATAATTGCTTTTGAAATCAGTTGTAATTTCTAACTATGTCAAATCTATTTGTTATTTATTGATCAAATCTATCCACTAGAATTATTGAAGAGTTGCAAATAATAAAAACATGACCTGTATATAGAAATGGAGGCAATGAGATTAAACAATCTGCCAAGTTAAGATCATTGAATTTTAAGATCGAATACTGAATGCAGACGTAGATAATTTAGGCAAAATGCTTGCTTTCCCCCAAATCTGTTCTTCCATTCTATATGAACAGCTGTAGCTAGAAAGAACCTGCCTCACCAAGGGCCACATTTCTTAGGCCTCCTTGCAGCAAAGTATGTCATGTGACTTCTTAGCCATTGGAAGGGGAGCAGAGGGCTGCACCCGACTTCTGGGCCACAGTGGATAAAAAGTAGGTTTGTCTTCCAAGCTCTCTCTCTCCTGCCTCCAGCAAGAAGTAGACAATGTTGAGGACCCGTGGGATGGCAGAAGCCTGGGAAGAAAGAGCCCAGCCCTGACTCACCACACAGAGGAGCTCACCTGACAGACCATGCTGTGTGAGAAGGAGCATTAGCTCACTGTATTGAAGCCATTATCCCTTTCGTTTTCCTTTGTTCCAGCACTTTGGCTTGCTTACCCTAAGTAATACCACATTCAATATGCTAATTCTCGCCAGATTTTCCAATATTTCTTGAAGAAACCTAAATTTTCAATTGATTTGCTTAAGCTTATGCTATACATGTTTATTATTCTTCCTATATATGTTCATGACAGAGTGTCAATTCACAAACTCTTTTTAAAGATTTTATTTATTTATTTGAGAGAGAGAGAGTGAGAGATAGCAACGAACAGGGGGGAGGGGTAGAGGGAGAGAGAGAAGCAGACTCCCCACTGAGCAAGGAGCCTGATGCAGCACTCGCTCCCAGGACCCAGGGATCATGACCTGAGCCGAAGGCAGACGCTTAAGCGACTGAGCCACCCAAGTACCCATAAACATTTTTTTTTTTAATTTGAGAGAGAGAAAGAGAGAGACAGAGAGAGCATGAGCAAGTGAGGGTGGGGAACAGCAGCCGGTACCTAGAGCAGACTCCCTGCTAAGCGGGAAACCCGATGCAGGGCTCCATTCCACGACTCTGAGATCATGACTTAAGCCAAAATCAAGAGTACTTCACTTAACTGACTGAGCCAGGAACCCCCAATTCATCAACTTCCACGAATATTTTCTTAATCTGAAAGTAGAAGTTTCGCATCAGGTAAAGAAAAAAATATAATCTGCTATAAAATAGTATTAGCTGAAATCAAGATGAAAAAGAATATGCAGTTAGATTTTCTGTGTATCCGTTTGCACGTGAAGTGTGTCTTTTCTCTGCCAAATGACTGACCATGTCAAATATCCATAGCAAATAGCATAAATTAATTCATAAATTGTTTGTTCATACTTTTATTAACAAATTATAAGTAATGATTTTAATGCAAGACTATTTTCATGAAAACTTTTATGATTTCACAAGTCTTTTTTTTTTTTTATTTCATGAACCTTAGGTTTTACCCGGATTATCAAATTTAGCTTTATGTAATCCAACATCTTAATTTACTGTTTTTTTGAGGATAAAGGTGTAGGAAAAGGAAAGGAATAATTATACAAATCTACTGGAGTCTTTTTTTTTTTTTTATCTGAAGCAAACCTTATCTGGTGTTCTTAGATAATGTGTATGCATAATTTTAATACTTCTTTGATCTAGTTATATCAAAATCTCTGCCATAAGCAGTTCAAATTCCACAAATATTATCTCTGCCATATAATATTACCTCTCCATTATGAAAATCACTGATGCTCTAATTTTCAGTCCTTTTTCGGCTTGGGATGTGGCAAAGGAACAGGAGTTTAGAGAAGAAGTCCTGAGATGAGCTTTGCACCGTCTTTCCTAGTACTTAAAGGGCCATGACACAAAGCACCTCCACTTCTGATCCTCTCCCCTATAATAACTTAACATATCCTAACAACCCCCCTCTACCCTCCCCCATCACTCCATCAAGAAATTCTCCCAAGACACGTATTTCCAAATCAAATACACCACATTGCATAGGGACTTTGAAAAACAAAATTTGGGGGAATAAAAATTGCAATTCATTGTTTAGCCTATTAAATTCTAGGTGTTGTTTTGCTCTGTTTTTTTGTTTTTTTGTTTGTTTGTTTGTTTGTTTTATATTGTTTTTTTAACTTCCTGTGTCAGGGAGTCTGAGATCAACACTGGTTTATTTTCTGTTACTGCAAACTGGTATGAATTCAAACACGACACTGAGTATAAAAATTTTCTACAAAGGCAGAATTATTTAAAGTCCCATGATGTTTATTATAATTGCTTTTCATGTACAGCCTTATATCTGAATGTCAGTGTTGCTCTGGGAAATTACAGCACTTTCATATTATAATATATATTGATTATTAACCAATGCTAAGTATTTTAATTGATGCTATTTCAAATTATAATTGCTACCTGAATCTATTCATGGAATTTAGAGTGTTTTTAAATCTAAAATTGATCTTCATTATTCCATTCTTTAAGTATTCAGGATTGTTGTCAGACATCTGCAATTTTTTATATGCAAATAAGTATTATAAGAACAATTATAGCAGTATCAGAATTACCCTAAGAAAACTTCAAAGGAGGTTTGTTTGCCTTAGGGAATCAAAACTGCGTAATTCTATTCTCACACACATTCATATGGAGATTTTATATATATATATATAGGTGTGTGTATTTTTATATATATTTACATATATATATAAAACCAAGTGAGTTAGAATAAATTACTTCATGCCTACTGACGTGAGTGATACTTTTACAAATAAACATAGGTAGTGATGCTCAGAAGGTTTGATTTACTTGAAAGAAGGACAGTTTTAGACAAAATCTCACAATTGGCTGTCAGAGGAATACACCTTACCTTGGGCCCACATGAGCTCATGTGTAATGCCCTTTTGAGCTTCAGGTATAATTTACTAGTCTCCAGAGATGTACAATGTGCCAATACCCAAATCTTGGTCACTATTATTATCTCATTTCTTCACTCTGCATTCAGGCAGAGTGCATTACTGAGAAAGTCCGGAACCATGGAGATTGGGACTTTCCTGATAAGTTCATAACGCCTAATGTTTACTGACCGGTTGCTGTGTTTAAGCAAACTCCTATTGCAGACAAGTCCTATTGTGGGGACCTTCTGCTATGCTTTGTTTTAGACTTTCAGCCTTGTCCACAGCTCTCCAACCCTTTCCGATCCCCTGATTCTCAAAAGAAGTTGGAGACGACAGGGGATGAGCCTCCTGAACGCACTACAGGACATGCCTTCCCTTCCACTCGCTGGGCCTCTTCATAGAGGTTCAGAGACAGGAGGCCGGGCCTTTTCATTGATTCAGGGAGTCAGGCATGTGTTTACTTCCCACTGAACTATGAACCAAGCCCTCAATAGGGCTAAAGATGAATAAAACCTGGTCCCCCCAAACTTAGAATTATATACTTTATTGAAAGAAACCTATAAGTAAGTAATCACGATATGACGTAACATGTCTGAAAAGTAGGTGTAACCCTATAATAAACTAGGAAATGCACTAGGAAATGAAAATTAATTTTGTCAGGGCTATGAAGAAAACCATGCAGGAAGATTTTTTTTTTTAATGACTTGACACTTGACACTTACAGTTCAGAATTTTGGTAGGTGGCAAAAATACAGGTGATGAGAAAGGGTAAATTTAGGTTCTTTTAGGTGGAGGAAGTAGGAAGATGCAAAGAACCAACATATTTGGGAAATTCAACTAGCTGGATGGGGGTTGGACTAGGTGGAAAAACTGGCGGGGAAATTAGGCTCAAAAGGGAAATTTAAGCTGTAGAGGGATGAAAATTGTATGTCATGCTAAGGAGTCTGCTCTTGATACCAGCAATAGGATGTCATTCAGTGTATTCTTAAGTTTCAGAAAAGAAATAGAGGGCCATTGTAGAGAATGGACTGGAGGGAGAACAGCTAGATATACACCATTTAGAAGAATGCTCACATCATTCATTCATTCAACAAAGATGCATTTGCTACATACTTGTCAGGGAGTAGGCATAAAGCTGGGCTCTGGGGACAAAGAAATAAAAACATGGTCCTCGACTCAAGGAGCTCACTATCTTGTGGGGGTCAAAAGGGAGGAGGAAAGGAGTTTAATAAACAATGCAATTAAAATATCATGTGGCATGTGCTTTAATAAATGTTGATCGAAATAAGAAATGTAAGAGCAAATGTAAAACAGATTTGGAGAAGGAATGTGTATTCGGTTTGAGGCTTACTGAAATTTAATTGCCTGTGGCATAGCTACATAGACCCAGCTAATAGTACTTGGAATAAAAGTCTAAAGGTTGGATGCGGTATTTGGCCTGGAGATATAGATGTGACTGCCATCGATGTGAAAGTGATTGCTGGAGACCTGGTGTGGGTAAGATCACCTTAAGTAGTAGATAGAATTACACGTGAACGAAGAGCAGGATCTCCAGAATGTTTTGAGAGTGTAGAGTATATTGTAGTATTTGTTCAAAATATTCACTGCTCTTTCCTACTGGTTACATTTCTACCAAACGTAGCCCTTACAGCTCTGCCCCTGAGGGAAAATTATAGTTCCTGACTCACTAATATACAAGTTGGCCTTGGGATTTTCTTTGGCCAATGAAATGTGAGTGAAAAGAACATTCACCCATTCTGGGCACACCTTTAAGACCTATGAACATGAGTCTGTCCTTCCTTTTTGCTGTGCCTCAACATCCGGATTGAGTTCCAGAGTGAAGAACCCAGGGTGTCCCGTGATAGACATGGAACTGAGGCCGGAAGTAAACTGCGATTTGGGAGGTTGTTAACACAAAGCGATTTTGTTGGAGCCAAATAATATGGGATAAATAGAAACAAAAGAAGTATAATAGCTCAAATGGCAGACATGCTTCAGCAAGAAGATTTTGAGATTATCCAGGATGCAGAACAGATTAGAACTCTGAAATATTTGATGTGTGGAGTTAAGAATGCGTCCAAAATGACAGATGTTTAGCTTGAGTAAATGGGGGAAGGTGACCTTGTTACATGAGGTAGGATAGGGAGCCCTACTACTTCTTTTCTATCAGAACTGGTGCTCAAAGTCACTTCGGAATTGGAGGAAGAACAGAATTGAGATGCTGAAATCCAGACAGATTTGGTTTAAGATGCATCTGGTACGTTCCCGTGGAGAAGCCTGCTAGTCAGTGGAACACAGGGGCCTGGAGTTAGGTGTCTGGGCAAGGTGAGGGTTGAGGGCTGAGGACAGAACTCTAGAGGAAACTACTTTTTAAGAGAAAAAATAAAATAAAATGAGGGAGTAAAATAAACTTAATAAGAGGGGCGCCTGGGTGGCTCAGTCGGTTAAGCGTCTGCCTTCAGCTCAGGTCATGATCCCGGGGTCCTGGGATCGAGCCCCTCATGGGGCTCCCTGCTCAGTGGGGAGTCTGCTTCTTCCTCTCCCTTTGCCCCTCCCCCTCTGCTGGCATCTCTCGCTTTCTCTCTCTCTCAAATAAAATCTTAAAAAAAAAAAAAACCTTAATAATAGGAGTAGTGAGAGAGAAATAAAACATGAAAAAGTGATGTTTTATGCATGAAAGAATAAAGATGTTTCAAGAATTGCAGTAAAGTAGTAAATAAGATGAAAATGTGAGATTATTGGGGTTTACACTGAAGGTGTAGGTTAGACTAGCAGATTCCAGGGGAAAAGTTCCAAAATCTGTACCGGAGCAATAATCTTATACCATCCACTTCATCCCAGGAAATTTCTTAAATTCCCTTATGACTTCAGCAATTAGTCTCTGGAAATGAAAGCAAAATTTAAATTCTTTATTTTCTCTCTGAATTTCGGCTGTGCACCTTTTCCTCTGGGTTAGAAGAGGACAAAGCCTGGTTAAAAGGGGGTTTAGACTATAGAGATGAAGAGATTTTCTCTCTTTTCCTGACCTGAGAGGAATAGTCAGATTTCAAAACGGTAAGTTCCCACTTGCAGGCTGCATGGCAATGCAATGATTTTTAAGGCTTCAGTCGTGTGGTGGGCACGGAATCCTGATAGTAATGAGAAGGGAATTGAGAGTAATGAAGTGGAGAAAGCAAGAGCAGAGAAGTGAGGCAATGTTGTCAGGGGAGTCAAGGTTGAAGGGAGGTCATCTTTGGAACGGGGAGGGTGGGTGTGGCGAGCATGTTTGCTGGCTGAGGAAAGGAAACCAAGGAAAACATGGAGACGGAAGACCCAGGAGAGAGAGGTGACAATTGATGGTGAAAGTTCCCACATGAGATAGGAGGGACAGCATGAAAAGTAAAATGAAAGGAAATGTATGTCATCAAGAAGAGAAGACTAGAGCCTCATCCTCCAGAATCTAGACGGAGCAGAGGAGGGAAATGTAAATCGCTCAGCATGCCAATACATTTGATAGCGGCCCTAAGAGAAGTTAGGGGAGAGTCATCTGTAAACTCTACAGCACTGAGCCAATGTTGGTTACTAGTATGATCAGTTTAATTTTAATTTTGGCGAGTGATCAGGAATGTAGACTGGAGCTTGGGGGTTGGGTCAGAAATGGAATGTCTTTTTCAGAATTATCTGTAAGAAAGTGATAGACAAATGAATGAGAATTAAAAGAAAGCTCCCAGGTAAGCGTGTAGAGAGAACCTGGGAACACAGGCGCAATAAGCTTATTCACTCAACAGGAAGTGGTCTAGGACAGTGGTGCCCTGAAGGAGTCGGTGGTCATGAAAAGTGGGCAAAATGAGGTGGGGTAGAGTCGCAAAGGGGGAGTGCCATCAGAATGGGGGAAACCCAGTGTTACAAGCTAGAGAGGGGTCAAGGACAATGACTCTGACCCAGCACCTGGCACAACACCCAGCTGGGGCAGACAGACCCACACAGTAAATGTTTATAGATAAATGAGTGCAGGCCATGAACAGAATCTGAAATGTAGTGAATAAAAAGGTATTTGGGAATCCAGGCTTCAATCAAAGAACCCTGATGGCGGCCCCTGTTTTAAAGCATGATCAGGCAATGGAAAAGAAGAGATCGCTTGATCCCCCTATGAACGAAGCTTCTAAGTAGAGAAGGCAGATGAGAATCACAGCTAGCAAAGACAAGGAGCAAAGTTTTATCACAAGAGCAGGATTAGAAGAGGTAGTTCAGGGAAAGACTCGGAAGAGTAGGAGAACGTGCAGACCCAAGAAGAAAAGGCAAAAATGGAGGGAGAGAAGGCCTGAAATGGAATACCTGTTGTTCTTGTGGAAAGAGATTCCTGACCCTGGGATGTGCCTTCCACAAAGCGCTTGACTGAGGATATGGGTCCCCAGCTCCCAGTTTTCCTCTCTTTCATATCATGATGGGATGCAAGCCGATGACCTAGAAAGTGCTGCTCTCATTGTGGTGTCTGGATTTCTGCTACTCGAACCCCTTCATTTCCACTCTTCACCAGGTCAATCTCTAACTTTCTATTAAGATCCTTCTACCTCTGTTACCTCCGCAGTCCTACTAAGTTGGAGCTTCAACTCCCCCACAACCACTTACAATTCTTCTTCAAGTCTCGTAGGTTCTCCCACACCTACTTAGTCTCTCTTCCTCATAAAATAACATTTGCTGAATGTCTACCATACTTTCCATAAATGTTCTCATTTTTCCCCCCAAAATCATGATGTAAAACCTATCAAGCTCGCCTTTTAGCCCAAACCTTTGAAGTAACTTCCTCAAAATGAGAGCCTGGTGTCCGTGGAGGTGGAGAGGGCAGTCAGGACTCCCAGCGTTATACTGGTGTGCATTACTATATGTGTCTTTTCTAAATACTCTTTCCTTGCATAAATGAGGTCTCATGGTCAGTCTTAGCGCCACTGCCTATACCAACATCTTCATTTCTTTTGCTTTTATACACTTGCACGTACTCAGCCAATCTCTAAATTCTAAGGCAACCTAGTTGCCCGTTTTCAGCATGCCTACTTCCAGGCCGCTAAGTGTTATTGGAGAAAAAGGAATAGCCGTGCTGATTGCTTTCATTACATTGTCATGGTGTCCAACCTCAGCTGGGCCTTCACAAACACTGGCAATCCTTTTGCTCCTCTCTCGACAGCTATTTCCCATTTCCCACAGCATCTGTTCCAAATCTGTATAGTTTTCCTCAAGTCTACTTTAATTAAAAACAATCTTAACATGGCTTAGCAGCCTCTCCAAAATCTGGCTCCTTCCCACCTCCCTGGCCTCCCCAAGGGCTATGTTCCCTCTTGCTTTTCTAGGCTCTAGCCACACTGATACTTTTAATCCCCTTGTCTTGTCCTTTTTGGATATTCTGTTCCTGTGTTTGGGAAGACTGTCTGGCTTCTTTGTTTAACTAAGTGCTCACCCTTCAATGTTACTTCATCTGATGAGCCTTTCCTGACCTCCTAGATTAGCTTAAATCCCACCAAAACATTTTTAATATTCTGTACATTTTTAAGGATTTGTCTGAAGCCAGCCCTCTCTTCAGGCAGCTAAGTACGTGCAGATAGTGGAGATATTGTCTCATTTAACTAATCTATCCCCAGCACATGGCACAGTGTCTGGCCCTTGAGAAATGCTCAATACCTATTGCATATTTAACTGGAATTAAGAATTTGTCATTAATAATCATATGTACCTATGTTTGCCCAAAGACCTACAGACACCTGGAATACCTTGGTTATACATAGAGTCTGAAAAGGTAAAAAGCATTGCAAAGTCTGAGGTTTTTGTGTTGACAGTAAGTTGGGGCAGAAAAACTTCTCAGACTAGATACAAGACCCGAGACGGTAGAGAACAGATGGTGTCTACAGAAATATTGCTTTCTTGGTCTTGAGGCTGAAAGTACCAAGATGTTTTGTAGGATGTCTGTGTGATGGTGTCCTTTGTTCAGAGATAGGCCAAGAAGTAGGAAATCAAAATGCCAAAAAGCTGTCCCAGCCCTAAGGGTGAGGACATTGATAATTCAGATGTGTTTTCTAAGAACTAACCAGACAACTAAGCAATTGAGGACTACGGAAACTGGGATGTTGTTATTCTTAGGGCATTCTCTAAGCTTACTTCCATTGTCATCCTTTCCTA
Source organism: Ursus americanus (assembly GCF_024610735.1). Taxonomy (NCBI): domain Eukaryota; kingdom Metazoa; phylum Chordata; class Mammalia; order Carnivora; family Ursidae; genus Ursus; species Ursus americanus. The sequence continues at coordinate 54,813,578 of NC_142135.1, read as the reverse complement.
TTCTCTACCTGAGGATTAAGGTTTACCCTTGGGCTGTGAGCCCGGAACGCAGTGTGCTGAGAGTCAGAAGTTGAAGAGCTTGGGAAAGAGGAAGGTAAGTAAAAAACAAAATGAACAAAGGGAAGCAGGGGAGGCAGCAGCTGTCATAGGACAGCAGGTCAACCCTAGGTTCGGGCCAAGTTCCAGGAGATCTGGTTCATTCATTACTCTTATATTGATTCAAAAGAGGGCAAACAGGAAAGAGGTACAACTTTGAAAGTACTGAGGGGAGATGATGGAGATAGTGAGCGTTTCATTTAAGGGATTTCATCCCCTAACAAGGCGGGAAGACCGTGAATAACTTTTGGCCTCAAGAAAACATGACAACTGGGGCACCTGGGTAGCTCGGTTGGTTAAGAGTCTGCCTTTGGCTCAGGTTATGATCCCAGGGTCCTGGGATTGAGTCCTGCATCCAGGTCCCTGCTCAGCAGAGAATCTGCTTCTCCCTCTGCTCATCCTCTCTCTCCCCCTTCTCTCTCTCTCCCCCTTCTCTCTCTCTCTCTGAAAAATAAATAAATGAAAGAAAGAAAGAAAGAAAACATGATGATTTCAGTCACATCTCCTCCCCTTCCCCCAGGCCCTACAGCGTAACTTCTCCTTGTTGTCAGCAGTCCCAGTGGAAAAGTCCCCGTGGCCCTTAAGGCCGGCCACCAAGATGCTCGGGATCACCACTCAGTGGCATACCTTGAAACATGCAGGGTTAGAATTCAAACAAAACAGTGAGTATCTGCAAACCTTCCTTGTTCACAGGGAGCAGTGTATTGATCTAGTGATAACTGACATCGCATGTGTTTCTGGTGATGGACAAAACACTGGTGATGGACAAAACACAGAACAGGATCCTGGCTGACAATATTCAACAAAAAGATCTTAGAGTCCTTTGGCCTGGTTTGGGTGTTCTAAGGGTATGTTATTTAGGACTTTTTTGGTTTCAGTAGATAGAAGCCAAAACATTAAACTGACTTAAGCTGATAACAAATGTGGAGGCTCTTTATTGTTTCATAGAACCGTAAAATCTAGAGAAAGACTGCTGAGTGCGTAAGAATTGACCATTGGCATGCCCGGATGTAGGGTCTCAGATAATGTCACCAGGATCTGGTTCATTTCAGCGTCTCTGCTCAGCATTCCACAAAGAGGACACCAATACCTCCAGTATCACTTCTTGTTGTCAGCAATCCCAGTGGAAAGAGCTAAAGCTGTTCTCAAGTCTTATAAAAGCACTGGTTTTAACTCCCAATGGTCTAGATTCTATCTCATGTTGAACCTGGCCAGGGCCATGAAATGTGCTGAGTGGCTTAGTCCGCATCACATCCTCACCCCTCCAGCTTTCAGGTCCGCCTTATCTATATACAGTAGAGAGATAATAGGAGGGAGGCAATATCCCAAGGAAAAATGGTCTACTTTTAGAAAAGAAGAGGGAAAGGTTTCTAAATAGGCAAAAATCAAAAATGTCCATAAGAAAGGTGTTCCAAGGAAAGGGATCTGTGATACTGCCTGAGTCAGAGATGAAAAGAAGCTATGATATTTCTCTGTATTGGTTAGGATGATTTTTGTTGCTGTCACTGTTAGAATAAGATCCAGAAGCCCATCCTAAACGAGCTCCAAAAGGAAACTCATTGGCTTAGACAAACCAATCACCAGTCACCGAAGAGTTGGGGCTGGCCTCAGGGACTGGTTCCAAGGATAAGAACAATTATTAGGACCCATATCCCCCCAAGAAAAGAACATTTTATTGCCATTTCTAGCCTGGAAAATTTAGGAGAATAAACAATTTGTCCAGCTAGAATCATTTGTTTCTCCTTTGATTGATGAGGAAAGCAGGGTCTACTAGCAGAAGCACAGTAATTTGCTGGTTAAAGACTAGTCCGTAGCCTAAGTTCTCAAACTTCTTGTGCCACAAACCCACTGGCAGTCTGGGGACGTCTAAAAACCCCATCTAAAAATAGTGCGTTTACATCCATGAAATGCAACATATAGGATTGCAAAGGAAAGTGAGGATACTTAAATATGGTTATTAAATGCTTTAAGAATAATTAACAACAGTAACATATGTGCTTCATTATTAACACATCGCATAATGAGATGTGGTAGCAGGCCTCATTACTGCCTCATAATTTTGAGATATGGGTGAACATAAATGATATCTGTCACATGGGTAAAGCGGTATGGAAATACCTGTCATTTACTTTGGTAACATTACAGGTACTGCTCCTATTTCTTTGGTTTGTTGTCTACATTCAAATTTCAACAAAATGAGAAACTTTAGTCTGAGGTTAATGAAAATAAAGCTCTAATTTTTCCCACCCCAGTCGTCCATCCCTCTGAAGCTTGTCCAGGATCACTTCGGGGGCCATGCAATAGAGGGTTAGTGAGGTAAGAGTTTGAGAAACCCTTAATTAAAAATGGATTTCAGGAGCTACTGGATCAAGACTGTCCATCTTCACCTTGATAATGTTACCCCAGGGCCAATGCTGAGATTTATTTTGATAAGAAATGCAATTTCCTAAATATTATAGTAACTGCAGCTTTGGGAATTATATTGGGTTGTGGTGCCTTCACCAACCTAGCTTTTCCTCTAGGTCTCACCTGATGAGTGAAATAATCTATGCCGTCACCCTATTGAGAAGAGACTGTTTCTCTCAGCCCGAAACCTTCATCTGAGTTGAAAATTCCGAAGTGGGTGTCAAGGCTAATGTTTAGCACTCACCCTCAATACCAGAGCTTCATGTGTTGAAAAGAACAGTTCTTTGGTGGAAGTTGAGGCACTCTCCTCCTTTCAATGGGCAAACGGGAAAGGGGAAACACAGACCAGACACACGTGAACACAACTTTAGGTTGAGATCTAGAGCTGGACAGACTTTGTCGAGAGCTAACTACAATAAGAATCAGAAATCTCTATCTCAAGAACCTAATGATTTTTTTTAAAGTTCCTTATTTGCCTTTTTTTTTTCTTTCACAGTGTTTTAAAATTATTATAAGATGCCGGCCTTCTTCAGCTGTGCTAAAAAGAACCAAGGAAACAATCTATGATTGGGACACACTTTTCAAGAACAGTGAGGAATGTGACCCTGAAAACTGGCATTGGCGGCCATAGGAATTTATGTGGCCTGAGTGGTCCAGGAAATGGATTAAGGCTCCTTGATCAGCCACTCTTCGCTAATTGGCAATCTCTTCTCAGTGTTAAACCTTGGAGGTTTTGAGTGGGTTTCAATAAGAAAACATTTAGCAAAGCATTAGTCAGATTACTGTGAACTCTGCTGGAGACAGAGCCAAAAAACCAAATCCAACAAAAACTGAGTAACTATTATGAGTCAGACATTGTAGAAGGCATCTTACATATATTATCTGTTTTAATCCTCCCCCAAACCTTGTGAAATAGCTACCATCACTTCCATTTTACAGGGGAGAAAATTGCAACTCAGAGAAGGTTAGTAATCTTTTGAAGATCACACAGCTGGCAAGCAGAACGAGTACGGGATGCCGGGATGCCTGACAACAAATGTAATACTTGTCCTTTCTACTATCGATCTCTGCCAAAAAAACACACTTGTTCACCCAATTATTTCAAGTACCCATTGGCCAGTTTCCTTGGGCCCCAGGCAATTTGCCAATAGGAAAAAAAAAAGTGGCCAGTGTTAGAAACCTGGAAATGGACCTTATGTGACCTCAAGGCACATGTGCTATTTTGCTTTTCGCAAAGGGAGTCAAAATTCTCGCGAAAAAAGAACAAAAGCCTACAATTCTTATAGGTCTTTACTCGGGTTGTATTCAATTTTTTTTTTTAAAGTGATGATCTTAATCGTTGGATTACAGTGAGATCAGAAAAGAGTTATCTAGTATATCTCTAATGTCACACAGGGAACCGTAATAGGAAACATATGTAAAATATCAATTTTCACAAAACAAATATTTATCGGGGTGGAATGTAGGGGGATAGAGAACTTAAGCTTTATGTTTATTGAGCTTCGGACTGATAGAACTATTCCACAGAAATGAATATAACGATATGTCATGATTAGTTATGACATATTGGCACCACTCTCAAATTAATCCAGACATTTAGATCTTCAAAGTGGGTCACTATTTTTTTGGACTATGCTGGCAATTAATAAATCAATCTTATCACACGGAGTGATTGATTGGCACTTTTTGCAAAATGTATAGCAAATGGCCATGCTAATCAAAGGAAGTAAAACTATTCATAGATCTTTTTTTAATTTGAATTTTTTTCCAATTATAAACAGATTTTTTTCCTCTGGCCATATATAAGTGCATTTAATATTCCATGGATAGCAAAATGTTTAAGACTGACAAATACCCACAGTCTGTAACCTCTATGGGAAAAGGCTTTGATTACAGTAAAATTACACAAAAATGTGTCATTAAAAGGCATTGGACAGACATAAAACCTAACCTTTTGAGCTGAAGAATACTTAATATTCTCTTCATGATCATGCAAGGGGAAATTCTTTGCTATGGAATAGCTATTTTCCTGTTAAGCAAGCTATTTCATCAATGATTTATTCCTGAGATGTAATAGGTCGTTTAAAATGGTGGTTTAAAAGTTGGGCCTTTTTGTTTAATTTTCTCACAGGCGGTTGGTAATTATCATGGTCCTGCAGTTTCTCTGGAATGCCGTGGAGGGTCAAATGCCAATGGAACCCTGCTTTATAGGGTAATTAAGACAGTCGACATGGTTATTAAATACATCATGCTAAACTAAACTGGAATGCTGTGAAATAAAATCCAAAATCATAAATACAACTTGGGTATTCCAGCAAAGGGGTATGTGTGAAAAGGAGGAGCTTTATGCTCTCAGAATTGTAATAAATAGCTCTTGCCCACTCAGACTTACTAAAATCTGGCTACTGAAAGCCTCTGGATTTGCCTTTGAGAGAGTGAAACTGAGATCGATGCTACCACTCTACGTGTACTTGAAGTTCTAAGTCCCACCATTTCACATCACGTAAAACAACATGAGAATACTTTGATGAATCAGTTTCCTGCCTTCCTTATTGCCAAGATCAAACACCGAAAAACGTGATAAATTAAGTGATCCAAGGTAAGTGGGATATGACTAGCAAACGAATTTTAGAGAGAGAGAGAGATAGTTTTTTCACATTTTCAAGACTCCTTCGCTCTGTAAGTTCCTTCCAATGACTGCTCATCGCTGGGGGTTCATGCTGCCTTTGAGAATTCATCTGTAGCCCGCAAAAGACCACGGCAATAGGGCGACTACTTCAAAGAAGCCAGGAACAGGCTATATCGGAAGGCTTGTTGATGTTGATAATTCTAAACAGTGGTGATAGGTAAATATTGTCATCAGTAGAGATACGTCTTCCAAGTATGTGTCTGTCTTGTGGTCATAAGCTTTCAAACGCAAAAGCCGAAGGCTTGGGTAATTTAATTTCTTTCCAGAAAATGTGATGAGTAAACAAAAAATGCTGGCAAAAGGGCCGGACAGGATGAGAATAGAATAAAATGCAATCTTTCCAACCTATAATATGTTGCCTACGAGAGATTTTCAATTATTCCTCCCTTGCGTATTGCCTGGAAGTCTTTTTCTCTATACGCATGTTTACAGGCAAATTCATTGGTTTACTAGGCAAAGGAAAAGAACCTCTCTTAAATAGGGAAATAAATATTTCCAATTCTAGCTGTAAAACTAGAAGCCAAAATGTGTAGTTGACAGGCACGGAGCCAGCTGACTTCAGATCACTAGCCTTTCCTTAAAACCAGTCTTCCTATTTCCACATGGAACACATTTTAAGTTAACAATGTGTAGTTTGGCAAAGGAATTGTTTTTCTTTGGCATGAAACGGTTGTCTCGTTTTTTAAAAAATGTATTTTCTGCCTGCTCCTACATACAGCGTACGTCAACATTCTTCAGAACTTTCAAAACTCTTGTTACATGAGAAAAGTTTGAGGGAATTACCTTTTTTTAAATCTTTGCCCAAGGAGGAAAATACATATTTAACCTACGCATGCGCTCGTGCTCATGCTTCCTAGAATTCTGACCACTGCCTCGATGTCCCTTGAAAGGCATGTTGAATGGTGACGTGACTATATCGCATACTTCGGAAAAACGGGCCTCTCAGAGAAGTCATTTAAATTGCCTTTGATGAGTATTTTTACGGGATTTATCGACAACGTACAATCTGAAAATAAATCCGGCCGTTGCCTTCTCTCCTCCCTGTCAGAGTCTTAAAATTGGGTCATTCTATCCACAATGTATTTATAGCACTAAAAACAGTAGAGTGGAATGCTACCCATTCAAACATTTGCAGTCTATTTCCCCACTTCTGGCTACGGCCACAGCGAAGTCAGAGAAGCAGAAATGCAAATTTTCAGCCATCGGTTCCTCAGGCTGCTGCACCGGCTACCGTTGTGAGACCAGATAGGGCCACTGCTGCCTACACATAAAGAAGGCCATTAAGGAGAAGTTGTTTATTTCTGCTTCTGCAGAAATCATAAACACCAACCCTGAGCTTGACAGCGCAAGCTGTGCCGCAGTAAATTCTAGTACTTTGCTGGCCATTCTAAGCTGCCCAGTAAAAGTTACTGTAGCTAAATCCCATATACATTTCATGAAATAATCCCACTCAGAAGATGGTATCGTATTCATGCACAGCAGGGTGTGCAAATGCCTATAAATTACATGTAGAATCTGAGATATCTATTTTTAAAAATCTCTGCAAATTTAACCATGACCCTTTGCCAGACAATAGGCCCTCATACGCTTTGCAGCTTAGCAGACACCCAGGAATTTTGTTTGGAAGTGATAGCTACTGTCTATGTAATATTTAGGACCTATTCATGAAGCATCTGGCAGAAAATAAAAGGGTTTTCTCCACTAACATATGCTAAAGAAGGATGTGGTCCTGTGCCGACTCCTCCTCTTCTGATTTTTTGCAAACAGCACAACATAAGAGACGGTTGTTTCTGGCTGCCCTGCTGCCTGTCATGGCTGTCAGGCGAAATCCCATGAATTATTGCTCTTCCAGATGTAAGAGATTTTCAGGCTGCCTTAAACTGCCTGTGGTTTGTGGTGCTGGAGAGGAGAGAAACGAGATTAAACTTCATCTCATCAGTGCGATCTGGAAAGATCACACAGAGGACTAATAATCAGGGCTTTTTCACTCCAGAGCCGGACTTGAGAGCTGTGTGTTTTTGTTTCAAGGTGATGTCATGTTAAGCTTGTTGGAAGACAGTGATTAAGGTCAAACAATATTTGAGGAAGATCAAAAAAAAAAAAGTGTTCAACCCACTTCTGACGCTTCCTTATTGCATTTGCTTAAAGGGGAAGGACTGATCATTTTCACTGATGGCAGAGAACGGGACGAGGATTTAGTCTTGTAATTCAAAGTTGTTAGCATTTCCTAACACAAGGTTAATGTGGGGAAAATTAGGAATGTTCTCATAAAATTATAGCTCTACTGTTCATTGTAATTTAGAGGAAGCATTCATCACCATCCAAAAAAAAAAAAAAAATCAAGTGTCACTTTTTGTTATCTCTAAAGGTCAATTTTGAAGTTTTTTTTTTTTTTTTTTTTGCTTTTGCTTTTTTGGTTTTTTGTTTTGTTTTGGTCTGGTTTGGTTTGGATTCTGTGAACATGTCACACAGAGCCTGGAAATAGTCATTAAAAAATCAGCAGGCGAAAAAAAAATCAGCAGGTGATACCAATGTTTTCTGATATATAGAGGTTTCTTTTAAAAGATACTTTAGTTCAGTTTTCCTCTCAAAAAAAAATGCACTCCTATAACTCCCCCCATAAGTGGTAAATATCAGCAGATTCAATAACCCCGGTTACGAACATTTAACTAAAGGTTTTTATAACTGTTTCCAGAATGACTCAGAAAATAAATCACACCCTCTCCCATTATGTACAGTTTGAGTCCTCGGGGAGAAAACTTATAACTCATTACATTTCCATTCCCTTTGATCAAATACCATATACAACACCTGGATATTATAATTTTAAATAATAGTTGTGACACAAACTAGGATAATGCTTAAAAACCTAAGAATCTTAATATGGTTACTATTAGTTCATATCATTTACAGCATGGAGAAATAGTGAGTGGTTTTGTGGCATTTTGCTAGAACTCCATCGCAAAATATTAATTATAGATCAAGAAAACATGTTTTTTTAAGAAACACCTGGAAATAATCGACAAATATATATGTCTTAGATCAGAACATAATTGCCCCAATTCAACCTGTATGACTTTCTTTTTTTTTTTTTTTTTTTTTTTAAGATGTAGCCTGTAAGTAATGGGGTAGGCTACCAGATGTAAAACCTCCCAGGCCAGCTTTTCTTTCCATTTCAGCTTAGGCACCTCACAAAGGTTCTCTAATGTGAAGGATCCCAGTGAAACAGTGATGAAAACCACAGGTACAAGTGGCTTACATGAAAGTATTTATTGCTTTTCATGCATTGCATTATAGCAGAGTGGAAAAAAGTCCTTCATTGAAAATGCATTAATTATTTGACACTGGTTTGCCTCAAAGTCATTTTTACTATGGGATGCAAGCAAAAGATCACAGCTGAAAAAAAGATCATCATACTTGAGGTAGGCTCACAGAGTCTTTTCTTATGTTCTGTGTGAAGTTGTCTTGAACTGAAACCTATGCTCCTTAAGGATTAAGGGATTGAAAAGCAAAGACTAAAGCTGCTGTAATTTAAACCTACAGATTCCCTAGCACAAAGGTGCAAAATGGACTAAGCCAATCTGACTCTTTCCTTGTTCAGTAAAGAAATCATTTTCCTTTAGAAAGTTTTACACTATTAACATTCCAAAGGTGTTATCATCTTTAAAGCAAGTGGTCTTCTCTTGGCTTTGACTATGCATCGAGTGCCTGCAGACATTAAATCAGTGGACGTGGTTTTAAATGACCACGTATGACATCTCTAAACAGGCCTTTCTGTGTGAGAAATAGGAAGAAATTTTGAAGAAAAACATGCATAATGATCATCAGACTTGTGTTTTCCTAGTTAAATTGGCACTGTGTGCATTACATGTTTTTGTTCGTGGTGGTATATTTGCTTTTTGTTTCCTTTCTAGAAAGATGCTTATTTCTGAGTCAATAAAATTTAAAAGCATTATTCATCCTTCAAATAGTAAAAATCATTTCTGAGCAATGGAAAGCCACTCGATTGCAAGCATTCGTTTTCTTACGTGGTAATTAAGTCAAAATGAAAGCTCAAGGAGTGCTTTATTCGTTCACTGATGGAATCATTCATTCAACAGTTATTAAGCTCCTACTAGGTGTCATGCAGTCAGGCACCTCAGATACAATGGTGCGAAAGTAGACACATCTTCATGCCTAGTGGGGTGCAGGTATATTAGATTAATAAGTAAGTAACTTCTTAAACTCTAATTGTTACCCATGCTGTAAAGGAGATGCTTAGACAAAGGTCACGAAAATATGTAATTCACAGGAATGTGAACTTTGCAGCCATGTGTGGTTGTATAGCTCTGCCCTGAGGAAGCCATGATTTACCGCGTTAGCTGAGAGCTTTATTTCTATAGTTTCTCAAAGAAGACAAACAAAAAAACTTCAACTCTAAACAAAAGATTTGGCTAAAATTTTTGTGTGCTGGTATCAGAATTCAGGGTTTTGTTTTTAGTTTCCCGTGTTAGATAGGAAAAATAGTGAGTGTAAGAAGATAATATTTCCAGGATAAGCCATTTCTAAATGGTTCTTACTGATTATATCCAAGTTCCCTTTGAAAAGCCATATGGAGAAAATAGATCATCTTAAAACATAAAACCAAAAATCCTTAGTCACAAAACTTGAATTTTAGCTATTGTTTTTTCTCACAAAAATGTTCTGCTCCAATCCTTCTCAGATTTTCAGCCTGTATTTCTAATCTACTCTTTGAAGATAAAACACAGCATCATTTTCTCACCTCCAATGTGAAGGCAGTTTGGATATTTCATATCTTGATCTTTCAATCTCTTACCTCTGCGTTTTTACTTCTTTTCTTTGTATTAATATTCCTATTTTGCTAATATTTTTGCCATTCACATTAAATGTCTTCATTAAAGTACTTATTAAATAATGACTTGGTTCATCTAATTACTTTGGGCTAAACCCATTGTTTAAAAAATCTGAGTAAATTTGAAGGTCTAATGGGCTTTATTCAATGATTCATGGGTGGGGTACATCCCATCTAGCAGAAAGAAAGGAACTTGGAGAAGTTGTACAAAATGGAAGGCATTTACAAGCAGAAGTAGGTGCGTCAAGGGGGCTTCTAATAAAGAGTGGATTGTTTCAAGGAAGATGGGGGTCTATCAAGCAGATGACCTCACTAGAGCTGACTAGGTGATTCCAGACTGGCTGGTTAAAGATCACCTTCCTGGAAGACGCTGCAACTCCAGTTAGGTATTAAGTCTTAGCTTGTTGACACGGGACGTAGCACAAGTGATTCATTTGGGACCTGTTGGTTCCTTTTTCTTTTCTTTTAACACTGAGAATATAAGGTATCCAGATCGTCTATGTATATAGATCAAAATAGGCTTACTGTCTTCCCTTCAGAACCATTCAACGCATTTCCCCTCAAGTATTTTCAAGTTCCTGGTCCCTTCTAGCCACTCTTCTCACCTTTGCTCTTGAACTTGGGTTCTTCACTTTTATTGAGTTCAACTTTCACTCAACTTCAAATTAACCTTCACTCAACTTTCAAATCAAATTACTCAAGGAAACATTTTCAAGTATTGTCCCTTTGATGTCCAAAGGACTTAGTGATTTTCAAATTTACAGAATGAATACTGTATTTAGTTTTCTGAACATGAATGATGGCTACAGAGAGAGTTGTAACCAGATAGAATTTAGTGTGTGTTTCAGAGGTTACTTTTCCTGGTTAGAAAAAATAATAACAAATATGCTTTGTGTACAGCACACAAAGATATAGAAAAATATTAAAAAGTAAATAAAAATAACTCTAATCTAACCAAAGAGATTAAATTAGTGGTTTTCTCCACTTTATTTTTCCTTGTCGTTTGTCATATATCCACAAGAAAAAAACCTTACATCTTTTTCTTTTGTTAATTTTAAAATAGTTGCTGTATAACTGCATATTACAAAGATCTCAGTAATATGTAAATGAAGCTCTACTTAAATTAAATTAAATGACAATGGCCATTGTCTTCTCTCTAAGGGAGAAAAATAAAGATACTTAATCACTGTATTAACTTCCATTAAAGGCTCTTCTCAAGTTAAATTTGACACCTTTCATTGTTGAAATTTTAAATTACTTGAATATTTTTATAGGAAGTGTTCAACTTCCTCCCTCTCATTAATTCTGCAAAATTGAAACATTCAACAGATTTTTTTTTTCTGACTTACAATGACCACCCAACATGCAATAGTACCTCTTTTGATCATCACTCATCCATTCATGATAAAGTAGGTAGTGAACATCTACTGGGTTGGGTTGTATATTTGACAAATCAAAGACGTAAAAAAACAGCAAGTATGTCCTCAAGTTTATGTGTTCTTTAATTATTTCCAATGTTTATTTGAAAAGGGAATTCATTTTAATGTGAAGGAAGTGAAATTTAAATAATAAAATGAAAACTTGTCACAACTTCATATCACATACCTTAATATAAAATGCAGGGATTTGTGTATTATTTAATATGTTAGAAACTCTAGTCTGCGTTTCTCTGTGAACATTAGATTGGCTCTGTCAGCCCCAAGTTTCACTGCATGCCACCACTACACACATCTGCTACTGTTGGCTACAGTCAAGTTATTTGTTTTTTCCTGTAGATTAAATGGTACAAATATTTTGCATTTGAAGACATAGCAAATAAAAGCATTTGAAGACATAGCAAATAAAAGCTAAAAGCATGAACCTTGGAAATATCCCAGGATCTAAAATTTGCATTCGATTATGGGAGTGAGGGGTGGCTTTCACATGGGCTTATGGATTTCTATCTCTAGATGCTACTTTGGCCAATGTTTCCCATTTATAACCTTAAAATCCTATCTTGAAGGTTCAGACACCCTCTCCAAGAGTAGAAGTAATTCCATTTCTATACTCCATGTGCCTCTTGAGGCCAGATCTGCCAGTAATGCTTAATTGGGTTGGAAGATAGTGGATAGTACCAGTTTATCATACAGGCAACTGACACAAAACTTTTTCACTTATCTGAGGTTGGTCTGTGTCTGGGTTCAGAGATGAAAGGTCAGTTCTTTATCCACTAAGTCCCCTAGACATTCCAAAATCCCCAGTACATTACAAATTTGAACAGTTTAAGCTCTCTTAAATAAAGAATCTCTTCTCTGGGTAAAGTATACAGTGTATATAGATACAGTGGAGAAGAAACATGTGAAAGGTCACAGCCATGACCTTTTAACATCAATAGTTTTATTTATAGCCAAGAGCTTAGTCTATAGGGCTTAATATAAAAGCAAGAAGAAAGACAAAGGTATCTGGTTAGCTTTATAATAGCTATCCGGTTATAGAAAATTTGTCTTTTTACTCTTGAGCTGAGAATAAAAATTATAATTTAAGTGACAACTATTTTAAAGTGAAGAATAACATTTCTCAATCATTTTTAATTGAACACATTCTATTTTTCTCTTGATATGGCCTAAAATAATCTGCCAGCTTTTAAAGGAATAGATTTATTTCTTCACATGTGTGATTCATTCTTAAAAGACAAAACAACAGTATTTTATTTTTATTACTACCTGCTTCCTTGTCACCTGTTTGGGGTGTCCTGCTGTACTTAAAATTACATGTGGGAGAGTTGCAGATTTCAGCACCCAAAAACCCTCTTTCATGGAGTTCCAGTAGTTTAGGAAATGTAGCATACACAGACGCAAGCACTAATTTGCCGTTTTCAAAATAGTTCTCGAATACTCTTAAGAAACGCCTGAAGGTATATTGAGAGAAGTTCAAAGATGCCCCAAAACCCACAGTGGGAGCAAAGTGTGAAACAAGGCTAGAGAATTGGCCACCAAGGGCTGGGTGACAAGTTGAGACGAACACTCATCCTACAGGGAGCCTGGGAACAGTTTTATAAGGAAGAGAGCCTGATCTTAGTGACCTACTCAATTCCAGGAGACCAGGAAGCCACTGGGAAGTATGCTCTCAGAGAAGACCACCACCCTCTCCTTTCAACCCTCTTCATCAGGGAGATAATCAGAGCCTAAGACAATTTTGTCTTCTTGTCTCAAGAGACCAGTTTGCCTTTCTGAGCACCCTACCTGGTAGTTTGCCTCTCACTGGTATGATACTGCTAGCACAGTTTCCTACAATGTGTTCATTTAATTCAGGCTGAAGTAATAATAATGGAAACTGACCGATAGCTTTTTCTTTTTAACTGGAACTTCCCGAGACAACAAATTTACCCAAAAAGTTAACTAAATTGGTCAGAATTGCAAGCGCTGTATCCATGTATAGAATTGCCAAAGATGCCTTTCTGTAATACTCCAATTTAAGTTGAATGTAGTACTTGGGACTTTTGCCTTCTAGTTTTGTATCCTTGCTCCAAATTTATAACCAACCTTCTGGTGTGTTATAGAAATCTCTCTTAACGACTGCCTACACCAGAGACAGCAGCGCCCTAACCCTACATCCCCCCACCCCCCGTGCCACCTTCACTCAGGACTGCTATATTTTCTAGTTAAAAGGATATCTATTGAGTCATTAAACAAAACAAAACTTCAGTAAACAGTATCAAGTATTTAATAGTGGGTAAAAGCCCAAAGTATCAGGATTTGATAAGATGCTGAAGCGTCTTCTAGAAGGTGGAAGCCCAGATTCTGGATCCAGACAGACCTGGATTTGAATCTCTAGTCAAAGACCCACTTGATTTATGGCTTTGGCCAGAAGCTGAACTTCTTTAAGCCTCATTTCCTTAAAATGAGGACAGCATATACTACGAGGTGTGATCATTGCGAGGCTATAATGGGTTCATTTATGTAAATTACAGGGCTGGTTTATAGTAAGCAGTCACTTAATCTTAATTATTTTTAGTATCATTGAATTAAATGTCATTTGTACAATGAAAGAATAAGAAAATCAAGGTTATTGACAACATTTAGATAATGAAATGCAGCAAAATGTAGAGTTGATTATTCTCCTTTTTTTGTAACATTTTAAGTGTGTCTAATATTTATCAGTAACTACATCGAGAGAAAACTCTAAAATATATGTAAAATGAACAACAGTGATGAAATATTACTAGTGAAGTTCATTTCCTTCAACTATAACCTCCTTGTGGTCTCGGCAAAGGGACTATTTTAACCTCCTTGAAGAATGGAAGGGAAAAATCTTGCCCACGCTCTACTATAGAAAAAGTTTGTTAGATTAAAGTATCTTTTTGATGTCCTAACAGATTGTGAAATGCTGCCGTTATAAACCCGCTTCTCTGCTACCCAATCATACAAACCTAAATCCAGCCCTACTGAATTATTATTCTCTCTGTCCTGCCCTGAGTCAAGCTCAGAATGAGAACTAGTCCAGGTATATTTTGGCCCTTCAGCGCCACCAAGACCAAAACACCTTTATCACAAGGAATAATTCCGGGTCTAATCGTCCTCAGGTTTTCTTTGCTTCCACTGCATTCCATTCTTATTAGTCAATTTATTTTTTGAATGCCTACCATGTTCCCAACCCTGCACCAAGACCCTTTTGGCAAACATGAGCAGAGTAAGCCATAATCCCTGCCGTGGACAAGTTTAAAGCCTAAATAAAGGAGAAAACAAGTAAACCAGTAAATGCACCATCTTCAGTGAACAGTTATCCATTTACATGGTAGAGAATCAGATAAAATCTAGTGTTTAAAATTTAGATTTTATGTTGTACAGGCAGATGGTGTTCACTCTTAGTGATTGGGAGGGAGATTAAAGAAGACATCTGGGGTGCTGCTGATGTTCTGTTTCTTGGTCTGGGTATAGATTTTACAGCTGTGTTCAGTTTGTGAAAAAATCATCGAGTACATCAAGTGACACACTTATGTTTTTCTTTTTTTTTAATATATGTTTTTCTTTTATATGTTATACGCTCAATAATTCTTTATAAAAAATATAGACCTCTATTCCCTTTGCACAACACAGACACTTAGATAGGTACACATATTCCTTAGTCTCAACAAATATTTTAAAATTTGAATTATAATTATAATTTAAATTTCTAAAAACTTAAAAACAGTAGAGTCTTCACTGTTCTTCACAACCATGAAAACAATCCTTATTTTGTAAATAAATTACTATGCTGAATCTTCAGTTATGCCTCTATTCATAATAATTTTGTTCTATTCAAAGCCACTAAGACTATTCCCATATATTCCAGCGATATTATATTACCATAGCTATCCCAAAGAGCACCTCCCACAAGAAAAGTCAACACACTAGTTGCTCGGAAATTTCCATTTGGGTCTCTTATTTTTTGCACCTACCAACAGCTTACTTAATGATGCCTTGAGCAAACAAGTAATTGCATTCACTGTATCCTCTTGGTATTACACCGTATTAACATCTTTCATTTTTTTTTTCATGAAAATGTCATTTGTGAGTATGATTTACTTTTTAAAAATGCTCAATTTCCACTGCTGAATATAAAATGCATCCAACTCGTGGAAAAAATATAGCACCAAGCAAAGCAGCCCCCTAAAATTGTTTTAAAATTAATTTCATAGATATCACATAATTTCCCCAATAAATATACTGTCAAGCAACACATAGCAAATAGTGCTAGATTTACTCCTCTCTGCAGAGTTTAATCCCGTTGAAAACATATCCTCTTGAATTTTCCTTAGATTTCATGCCACAAGATTCATCTTATCCCTTACTCCTCCTAAGCCCACATTCCAGGCTCCTCTTTCTCTATCCTTGATGACAAATACGATTCTATAATATGTATGAATCTCTGAAAAGCACTTGTTTTTTTCCTAAATTACAACCCCAGAACTCACTCTAGTCTCTACCTACTCTGTACATTCTCTCTGTCAATGTAAAGAGGTATTGCCAAGGTTTTCAGGGCATGACCCTTAGCTCTAGCTTCCAGACCCAAGTGACAGCAAGAAATCCAACCATTTCCCACTCAACTCAAAACCCACCTGTATTCTCTTGAAAGCTGCTTCCCTCCTTCTCCACCTCACATCTCCCTGCCCCCAAACAACCCTCTGTGTTCTCTCTGTTGGTAAATGACAGTCCTTCTCTTGAATAACCTTCCAATATCCTTCTCACTATACCTTTGCTAGAAAATTTCCTCTTCACTGTTATCTTTTATCCCGTTCTTGACGCCCTCTAATCGCATACCCCTGCAGTTAAAATATATATTGTGATGTGCATAACACTGTTCTTTTATTCATTCATTCATTCACTTTTTGTGTGTGGCAAATATTTGCTGAGTACTACCCTTCCTAGGCTTTTGATACACAGAGATAAACAAGACTCATTCCTTTCTATGATGAAACTGTCTCAAGAGGGAGACATACAAGAATGGCTTTCTCACATGTATATTCTGTAGCAGAGAGTTTAAATGCCTGTCATATATGCCATATAATGGTCTTCACAATCTGGGCTCTCCAAACCTCTCCTGCTTCATTGACTACATTTCCCTAGTATGTGTCCTTCACTGCAGGCCCCCAGAACTACATGTAGGTTTCCAGTAAGCCTTGTCCTTTTTTTTTTTTTAAGATTTTATTTATTTATTTATTTATTCGACAGAGATAGAGACAGCCAGCGAGAGAGGGAACACAAGCAGGGGGAGTGGGAGAGGAAGAAGCAGGCTCATAGTGGAGGAGCCTGATGTGGGGCTCGATCCCAGAATGCCAGGATCACGCCCTGAGCCGAAGGCAGACACTTAACCGCTGTGCCACCCAGGCGCCCCTCCAGTAAGCCTTGCCCTTATGCTTCTGTGCCTTTGGGCCCTCAGTCTGAAATGTCCTTCTCCACCTTGGTAGTCCAGCAAATGGATTCGGGAACTATTTTCTGGCCTCCTCAGACAGTTGGCATCTGTCCTCTGTACTCAATAACATCTTGTGCAGATTTAACATTTATCACACTATTTACTAATTATTGATTTTCACTTTCGCCTTTCCTACTAGACAGTGAGGTGCATGAGAGCAGTGATTGAATCTCCTGTGTCCTTCGGGTTGAATGAACAATAATCATATACTTGGGAATAAGAAAATGATTAAGAACACAGCCCAGGGAGTCAGACAGCCGTGGGTATAAATCCCAGATCCACTCTGTAATAACTATGCAACCTTGAGAAGTCACTTGTCTTCTCTGAGCCTCAGTTTCCTAATCTGTTAAAGGGAATAACAATGTTTATTTTAAAGTGTCTGTGAGAATGGCACAAGATCATGTGAATAAAGTGTTAGCTCTCGTGTCTGGTCCGTAGTAAGTTCTCAATAATGTTTAGCTATTTTTATTATTATGCCTGAAAAATGGTGGCAGCATATGGTGCCCTTTACATTTTACAACTGTGCTTAGGTGGTAAAAAAAACAAAGGCTGGAAGGGGAAGTGAAGTAACTTTCAAGAATTTACTGTGTATCTATCATACTTGGGATATGTTATCTCAGTGATTTTCCCAGCTACTTGGGGGAAATAAGGAATATTACTAACATTTTATAAATGAAAAAACTGAGTCTCAAAAAGCGGAAGCGACTCCTTCACGGGCATAGAGGTTCAGCTGTAAGACACACTGTCTCAGCTTCAGCTGCCATAACAAATACCACAGACTGGGTGGCTTAAACAAGAAACATTAATTTCTCACAGTTCTCGAGGCTGGGAAGTCCAAGGTCAAGGTGTAGGGAGACTCGGTACCTGGCGGGGGCCCTCTCCCTGACCTGCAGATGGCCACCTTCTTGCTGTGTCCTCACATGGCGGCAGGAAGAAGAAAAATCTCTCTCTTCCTCTTTGTATAAAACCACTATACTGGGGTCTCATTCTTATGATCTCATTTAGCTTCCATTGCCTCCTAAAAGCCTAATCTCAAAACACAGCCACATTGGAGTTATGACTTCAACATACGAATTTGGGGGGGACACAATTCAGTGCATAACACTCGTGTTTTTTCACTGAATCTCACCGCCATAAACAAAGATGAACTGGCGTGAACAGAGTTCATTACTGCAATCTGTAAAAGTATAAGTTCTGAATCCAATTTACCCGAAAGCTTGAAGATTTTAATCATTCTCCCTTTATTCCTTACCCTATTACTAGAGTTTCTTGAGCATCCAAAATATAACTGTTGGAAAGTAAACAGTAGGTGTATCTCATAAGCTATCCATCCAAAAGGAGCATTTTTAAGAGACAAATAATTTAAGGCAGAAGACATTCTGGACCATGAGTTGGAAAATATGCAGCTCTTTGGGGCACCTGGCTGGCTCAGTCAGTAAAGCACGCAACTCTTTATCTCAGGGTCATGTGTTCAAGCCCCACATTGGGCATAAAGCTTACTTTAAAAAAAAAAAAAGCAAAAAATACTTAAAAAAAAAAAACAAGAAAATAGGTGGCTCTTCAACACAGTGACTGGGAGCAGGAGTGAGCTATTCCACATTGTGCACCACTGTATATGTCATATGCCAATAAAAAGTTCTAAAATTTAAAAACACCACTTCTGGGTATATACCTGAAAGAGTGGAAAGAAGGAATTCGAGTATACTCACATTTGTATTTTCACATATTTGTATATTTGTATACTCACATTCATAGCAGCATTATTCACAATAACCTAACGATTGAAACAACCCACATGTCCAGCGACAGATGAATAGATAAACAAAATATGGTATATCCATACAATGGAATATAACTCAGCCTTAAAAAGGAATGGCATTCTGATACATGCTACACCATGGAAGAAAGTCGGAAACATGCTAAGTGAAATAAATCAGACACAAGAGGACAAATAGTGTATGTTTCTACTTACAAAATGTTTTAGTTTGGGCTTTTATAATAAAATACCAAAGATCTGGTGGCTTATAATCAACAAGCACTCATTTCTCATAGTTCTGGAGGTGAGGAAGTCCAGCTCAAGGCACTGGAAGAGTCTGTGTCTGGTGTGAGCCTGTTTTCTCATTCAAGGACAGTCATCTTCTTGCTGTGTCCTCCCATAACAGAAGAGACAAGGTCGTTTTCTGGAGTCTCTTTTGTAAGGGTACTAATCCAATTCATGATAGCAAAGACTACCAAAGGCTCACCTCCTAAAACCACCACACTGGGGACTAGTATTTCAACATATGAATTTGGGACGGACAAAAATATTCAGTCTATGGTATAAGAAGTACCTGGAGTGGTCAAATTCATAGAGACTAAAAGCAGAATAGTATTCATCAGGGGCTGAGGGGAGAGAGAAAAATGGGAATTATTATTTAGTGGGTATGGAGTTTCAGTTTGGGATGATGAAAAAGCCCTGGAGATGGATAATGGTGATGGTTGCACAATAACGTGAATGTATTTAATGATTAATGACTCCAAATTGTACATCTAAAAATGATTAAGGTGGTAAGTTTTACATATATTTTACCATAATAAAAAAATCAAAAACCAAGATAAAAATGGAGGCATGTGCCTTCCTCTTCTCTCTCAATGGAAACTTGCCTACCTGTGCACAGGATCCTCTAGACAAATTCTCCCACATTTCCTCCAAGTGGTTTCTTTTCAAGGCCACCACCGTTTTCATCCTCAGGATCCATCTCTGAGATCTCCTTCTGTCATCAGCCACCTTCTTTACCTCAAGGCTACATGTCAATATTTCCCTGGGCTGGCTCTGTTTCACCTCCAGGAGTAGAAGAGAATATCTTTAGAAGAATCTACTTGTTTAATGTGATCAAGAGATTTGAGTTATTGACCACCATACACGAATGTCATATATGTTACATCATCCCCACACCAATATTCTAAAATATACTTCTTGCAGTGAAAACCCTAGAAATAGCTAATTTATTGTTTCTCTGAGTAGAATACAATCCGTTGACCAAAATTTTAAACATTTATTTATACCTCACCTATTTGTAAACAGACCTAAGACTAAAATGAAATGGCCAACTTCACAACAGAATAATCTGGAAACAATAGTTAGAATACTTTGTCATTTTATTTTCAAATAATACCAAAATACCTATTCCACTGAGCTAACTATTCATTTATTTTTGTCTATATAATATCAAAAAAGTTTGACCAAATTTTTCACTGAGTTTATTAATGTTTTTACTGAATTTCCAGATGTTTTGCTTTCACATATTGGTGTCACTATATATCTTTATTTTCCCCTTACACTATGATTCCTATGTATAGTTTATTGCTGGGGGATAGCTGCAGGGCAGGACAGATATTAAAACTATAGAGGATCTCATAAGATGTGAAGCTGAATATCTTTTTTTTTAGATTAGGTAACCTTTTTATAGCTTTGAGGGAAAACATGGATAGTACTCCTGTGTGTGTGTGTGGGTGGGTGGGTGTGAGTGTGGGTGTGGGTGTGGGTGTGTGTGTATATTGACAAAGAATTCTTTTATATTGAGAATGAGCAAAACCTTATGCCAAACATTGTAAGAAAACTCTAGAAGTCTCGGGGTTTTTTTTATTTATAGGTCTGCCAGGGAACTTCATTTATATACATATAACCCAATTCATATATAACCTCAGAGGAATTAGTACAGACTACTGGTTAAGAAGGCAGAGTTCTTTACAGGGTCATGAGATCTAGCCCTGATTTCGGCTCAGTGCGGAGTCTGCTTGACACTCTCTCTCCCTCCCCCTCTGCACCCCCAGCACTCCACGTGCACTCTCGCTTTTCCTAAAATAAATAAATCTTAAAAAAAAAAAAAAAAGAAGGCAGAGTTTTACTCTCAGCTCTGACATTTCCTAGCTTTTCTCAGTTTTCTCATCTGTACGGAGCAATAAAAATTACAACTTCCTTATGGAATGTTGAATGAAAAAGGACTCAACCCAGTGACATGCTCAGTTAATGTTAGTGTTCACGCTGAGAACCAGGAAACTTGTCATTTTTAATTATGAAATAACGTCTACATTACCAACTGTGGGTCATTGTCTTTAATTTAAATAAGCAGTTTAGTTGTTGTTTCAAAGGAGCAACATTTCCTAGGCAGACTGTTCAGAGAAGAGCAAGGAGGACAGGATGGTTGGGAAAGACAAGGAGAGGGAGCTATGGCTAAGGCAGGGGCTGTAGTCAGAGAGGAGGCAGATAGTAGAGCCAACAATTTTGTTTTGTTCACAATTTAGGCAGCGAAACAAGGTATTTGGAAAAGCATGAATCTGGGAGCATTTTGTTATCACCGCACTACACTATCCTATTTCATCCCTTTTGGAATGATGACATTTTCTACTTTAATTTTAATGATGCAATAATTCACCACTTGAATTAGCTCATGCTAAATCATGCATACCTCTTTTTCTTTGTTGTTGCAGGTTGTTCATTTGTTCAACTACTACCATTTGGGGCTTTAAAAAAAGGTTTTAGCTCCTAGTTGTATTTTCTTATGGTCCAACTGGATGGCATGAACTCACTTTAGGTTAAGAAACAACACATTTTTTTCCCAAGAGAAATCTCTACATTCCAGGTTCCTGAGTGACAGGTAGACTCCAGGTCCTTGGTTGGGGGCCTGAAAAATCTCTGAACCTTCACGGAAGCAACTACTTTTTTTTTTTTTTTTTAATATCTCTGGTTACTTGACTCTTTGCCCCTCCTATTTCTTAAAACAAAGAACTCTGGGATTCAGAGGCAAACATATATCCTTCTATCCAGCTCTCAGATTTTAAGTCCTATATTCTACTGAGCATGATAAAATTGTTCCAAAGTAAATGAAAACTGGCTTGTCAGAATCTTGCTTTCTATATTTCTGATGGTCTCTGGACTAATAAGCAACATGTAGATGGCATTTCTCAGGTCCCAAAGCATATTAAAACTTTCTTTTCTTGGAAGAACTAGTTCTTTGCCTGAACTGTATCACCTGCCCAAGGACTTCAAGAGCTTCAAAAAATATACCCGTTGGAAACTCATGTGTTATACTCATATTGTTTTCATACTGGAGTTTCTTTTTCAAAAAGTTGAAATATAATAAAGAATTTGTTTTAAGTAAACCTTCAACCTTTTATCCCTATATCTCCATCATGAATGGACACAGTATCTTAGGGAGTTAAGACAGTTTCCTTGACTTAGTTATAGCCCTAATGATTATAAACTGAAATTTTATTTAAAAAAAAAAAACAACTTTTGCTTGGTCTATTTTGCTTTTTGAGTTAATCTTTTATAATTCATAAAAGTAGCAAATTCTTGTAAATATTTCAGATATTACAGTTCTATTTGAAGTTAAAGGTGTCCCTAATCTCAGAAGTAACTATTCGTAATTATTTGGTATCATTATAGATCTTTTCTTACACACATACTCAATCAGAATATTAGCATATATTTGTTACAACTCTGTTTGTCTTCCCTATTTTTCTTTCCTCCAACTGTATCCCACTCTTAATCCTCATCCCCCAATTCAATCAGGTATGCAAATTTATATTTCTTTTCCTCAGGATTTTTTTCTCTTTTTAAGGATGAAAGCAAAATTGGCTCCAAGTCAGTTTCCTCTAGTCTTTTGTGTTAATTTAAAGTCATATAAGAGGTTATCTAGGTGTGTTTGAAGAAGCCAGAGGAGAGGAGGGAATCTTTGAGGTTTATTGGAGCATGGAGCATAATTTAATAAATAAAGGGTGGAAGTCTAGGATACATGTGAAGGACTCCTGCTGTCCGGGCTCAGCATCCTAGCACCCAGACTTCCCAGATGACTGCATGAGTTCCTCTAAGAGGGTAGTGTCTGCTAAACAAGTATCCCCACCTCCATAAGGATTACTCTGCCCCACATGTACCAGAAGAGCAGGAAGACACCAGATTTCAAACGCTTATCCCTCGCCTAGAAAATAAATGATCAGTGTTGACAATGACGGACTGAAGATTAGCTCTTCCTCCCACGTGTGAGACAGTAACTAGTGAAAGGAAAACAGGACCCAACGCAGCTGCAATTGAATTGTCCATAAGACAGGGAGGATGGGGTCAAGAACTGATTTAACTACACACAACAACAATAAATAACTGGATACTTCTTATATATCTGAGATGTCAGCTGGGATAGCCTCCAAATATTGATGTAGAGTTGGGGGATGGGCTTCATTTCATTATGCTTGTTTTTTGATAACAAAACTGGGACCATAACATGCCTTTTTTCTATAAATTGGCTTTGCAAACAATACTTACAGAGATCTTTCCATGACTGTATATTGTTTCATACTTCATCCTTTTTGCCAGAATAGACAGTTCAGAAGGAAAAAATACACACACACACACACACACACACACACACACACACACACACAGATTTGGTGAAAGGAAGATAAAGTCATTCTTTAACTGCTTCTAGTTTATTTTATCTTACTGGTTTGATTTTTCACATTTAAAATTTTAATGCATCTGGAGTTGTATTATGGTTCAAGTTCAGGATGCAGTGTGGGTGTAAGTGGCTAGTACTTGTTTCCACACTTTCTCCCCCAGTGCTTAGCATTGCCACCTTTGTCCTATAGTAAACTTCTTCATCTTTGAATGCTTGCTACTAAGTTCTCTATCCTATCGTTCTAGTCTATTAGTGGCAAATTGCTCTGCTTTAATTATTATATGCTTTAATATAAGTCTAGATAACTAGTAAAACAAAACTTCACTTAAGATTTTCTAACAGATTGCCTTATTTGTAATTACCTAAATATTGCCTATATCCATGTTTATATTCTCCTTTTCTTATTCTTAGTATTGTTTAACTATTTTCTTTCTTTTTTCCTCGATGAGACTTGCCAGAAAACTTCCCACTGTTTGGTTTTGGCTTCTGGTTTTGACGGTTTTTCTTTTCTGTCTCCTTGGTTAAGCTGTTTTCAATTTTATTTAAAAAGTCTATTTTTTGTTAGTTTTTCCCTGTTTTTTCCTCTTTCGTTAATTTTTCCTTTAAAAATTCTCTGTTTCTCAAAGGAAATTTAAATAACATAAAATCAAATTATAAATGACATAAAACCAAGTTACAAATGTTAACATGATTTCCCCTTTCGTAATGTACACATATATCAAATCATTATGTTGTACACTTTAAAATCTTACAATTTTCTCGATTGTACTTCAGTAAATAATAATAGTCCTCACTTCAGCAGCACATTTGCCAAAATTGGAATGATACGGAGAAGATTAGCAGGGCCCCTGCACAAGGATGACAGCCAAATTTATGATGCATTCCATGTTTTTCTCCAATAACATAAATACACAAATAAATAATAACAATGATAATAAAATGAAATGAAAGCATTAAAAAGTAGACATGATTCTAAAACATTAATACAGAAAATACCTCATGTCAAGAGTAAACCTTTTTTTAATTCTTTTAGTAGGTAAGTGGGCTTTACTAATTGAATTATGTTAGCAAGTAGGTCTGCAATGAGCCTACGAGTAGATGGTCTTCTACTGTATAATTTGAAGATCAACAAAAATAATCCTTACAAAAATATCACCTCTGCTACCTAAACTGGGCATTGCATTCCATTCCTATGCAAATTAATATCCAACTATAAGGCTCTTGGTTCCTGGAGACCCATCATGGCTGCCCCTCTCAGCAATGGCCCTCAAACTTCAGCATTCCGTAACAATGACTGAGAAAGCTGATTCAAAAGGCAAATGGAGAGGGTTTAATATGGGGCCCAAGAATCTCACATTTAAACAACTATTTCAGTTGATTAAGATGGCAGTCATCCTAGAACCACTTTCTGAAAAATACTGCTATAGAAGATGAATAGTTACGCATTCATTTACCTGGAAATCATCCCAGCACTCTCTCCCTCTTAGCCCCCTTCTACCAGTGGATAATATAAGACAAATATATAAGACAAAGGACAGAGGCAGAAGATAATATAAGACAAATCTCAGAGGGAGAAGATACTAGAGTGATAACACCTAACTGGGAAGCGGTTTTGAAGGTGCCCGACCAAGAAAGGATACAAGTTATTTGAGTTTTGGGGGGCATTGGCCAATAGAATTTCCTGCAATGATGAAAAATGTTTTATATGTGCATGCTCTGATAAGTAGCCATTTGTCACATGGCTTTTGAGCCTGTGAAATGTGGCCAGTCCAGCTGGGTAACTGTTTCAAATTTTAAATTTTATTTAATTTTAATTAATTTCAATTTAAATGTATATAGTTATATGTGAGAGTGGCTATCCTAACAACAGCACGGGACTGGAGCTTTGTCTAAGGCTGGGATAGGGATTTAGTCAAAAGAAAGTTGATACTAAATTAAACTATTTCTAATTTACAATTTTGCCAAAGGTCAGCGTGATTATTTAGGATCACGGTATCTAATCTTGATATCATGCTACCAGGGAAAGTCGTAAAATTGGTAAAATGTATTTAACTAATAGTTCCTCTATCATTCTGCCAGTCAAATAAATTGCTTTCGATACCGAAACCATTGAAGTGTATTTTCAAGAAATCTTAGTGACAGTTTGGCAAATGATAGGCAGAAGAAAAAATATTAGTGGTAAATATCCTTAGTATATTCTTCAAAGTCTGTCAAGCTAAATTTTCAGTGGTCATTGAAATTTTATTTTGAGTTTAGAAAATTTAAAAAGATCTTTGAGTGAGGAAACTTTATTAGTAATGGTGTTAACGCTTGTAGAACACTGACCAGATGAAAAGGAGTATGTGAAGTGCTCTACACACACATTATTTGACTTAACCCTGATGGCACCAACACATTGTATTAATCGCATTTTGAGATGAACGAATCAAAAAATCAGAGAAGTTAAGTAACCAGCCCAAAGTGGCACAGCCGGTCACGTTAAAACAAGGTCAGAAACAAAATCTGTTTGCCTCCAGAACACGATGCTTAGCTGCCTCTTTTTATTTAATCTTGGAATAGGGGATTTGACCAAAAAACTTCCTCGGATGTTTAATATTTTTTAAAAATCAGTTCTACTGTATGATGACTAAAATAATAAATTTGAAATGCTAGTAAATTGTTCTAATGTTAATATTCTTTCTAAGGATGGTGACTTCTCTGATGAGCAGGTCCTCAACTCTAATGAGCACCTTGGTAAGCTGCGGTTTGTGATGGTGAGTCTGAGGTGAATTCTAGAGCTTGAGGGCTGGGGAAACTGCCCTTCAGGAAAGGGAAGAAACTGAAATTCCTGAGGCAGTTCTGAGGTAGGAAATGAGGAGATGGGATCGAGGAGGAAAGAGAAAGGAGAAGCATCCTTATGAGTTTTAAAGGGATAAAGCCAACCAACGTGGATTGAAAAGCCAGTGATATTCCCCTGTGGCTGGTGGCTCAGGGACATTTTAAAATCAGACAAAGTTCATGCCCAGTTTAGTTGCTTTGCTACCATATAAACCACACCTCCTCTCCACCTAGTCCCCTTTAAGCTTTCTTATTTTTTTTAAGATTTTATTTATTTGAGAGAGCTGGAGCATGAGCTGGGGAAGGAGCAGAGGGAGAGGGAGAAGCAGACTCCCTGCAAAGCAGGGAGCCCAACTTGGGACTTGATCCTGGGACCTGAGATGAAAGCAGACGCTTAACCGACTAAGCCACCCAAGTGCCCCTGCCTTTAAGCTTTATTACGTATCACTCAATTCACTAATGTTTGTGGGAGTCTTGCTTTGTTTTGTTTCGTTTTGATTTTGAGAAAACTTAGTTTCAGTTCTATGCTAGCTCAGGGATCTGGAAATCTAAAAAATGCAAACTTCTCCTCTTGACCCATCTTCCACTCCAATAATTCACATTACACAGTATCAGTATTTCCTCAAGGCATAGAATTTGGGGTTCAAGTCTATTTTATGCCACTCTTGGGGAGCATAAAGGTCTCAGCTGAGATCCAGATAATGTTTTAATTACATATACATTTATCGTTCTCAGTAGGATGAGATAGCCACCCAATTACTGGCCCTAAACCTGCTAATGGGTGGATGCAGCCCAACTGTCTCTTCTGACAAAGCATGAAATCCAAGTGTCAGAACAGACCCAAAGGTTATCTAGTTCAATCTCCTCTTTGATACTTGGATGCCTCTTGAAACTTCCCTACTGTGATCATGTTTGTTTGTTTTCTTTGAACTCCAGTTAAAAAGAACTCAAGAACTCCTGCAAGAGCATATTTCACCCAAGAAACTTAGCTTAGCTTCTCATAGTCATAGTTCTACTGTTTGGAGCTGTATTGAATGACTGAAATTTCTGGTCTAAGTGACTGCCAGTAATTTCTGACTCTTTCCTCCCTCTCACCCCAGTTAACACATCCCTAATTCCATCAACCATTTCTCTTAGGCTATTTTGTGAGGACTTTAGTCATCCCAAATACTCCTCCTGGAAGAGTTTTCAGCTTTTCCACGGTCCTTAAAATATGATATCCAAATTCAAACAAAATTGCGAGAATAATCTGACCAGCACAGTATGGATCTGGGTTCTGACCACCATCTCAATGGATCCACCAAGCTCAGAACACAATCCAAGCTTTAGTTTAATCATTCTTTGACAACCATATCTAATGGCTTAAGGGTAATGTCAATTTTTCTGTGTTGCCACTTAGCCCTCATTATGAATCTGACTTAATTTTTTTTACACTGTACAAAAGAATCTTTGCAGCATAAAGGAAAGAGCGTGAACTTCAAAGTTAGTGAGTTACCCATTTGCATTCAGTCTACATCGTATTAGCTATGTGACCTTAAAGAAGTTACTTAACCTCTCTGAGACTGGATGTTGTAATATTGGGTAGAATCCAAATACTTCCTATATATCATCTCATTTAATGCTCATAGCAAGTTTTTGTAGTAGACTAGAAAGATGTTATCATCCCCATTTTATAGATGAGCTTATAGGAGACCACACAAATAAGATTTCACATTCTTTCTTCAATAATTACAGATCTTCATTTTGGTTACCCATTCTAGAATGTTATCTAAAACATGAAAAGATTTCTAGTTTATTATATCTACTTCTTCTACATAGAAAAAAATGCGACTAATTCATTCATCACATGTTGGTTATTAATCATCTACTTATGCCTGACGCTGTCCTGGGTATCAAGGAAAGCAGCAAACAAAGGTCTGTGCTTTCATGGATATTTAGGTAGAATTGAAAGACAAGAAACAGACACACCATTAGAGACCTTTAACTCTAGGAAACAAACTGAGGGTTGCTGGAGGGGAGGCAGGTGGGGGGATGGGGTAACTGGGTGATGGGCATTAAGGAGGGCACTTGATGCAACTAGCACTGGGTGTTATCAGTTGTATAACTGATGAATCACTAAATTCTACCTCTGAAACCAATAATACACTACATTTTAGTTAATTAAATCTAAATTAAAAAATAAAGTTTGCTTTATATGAAATTTTAAAAAAGAAAGACAAAAAACAAATAATATGACAAGGGACAATACTTACTGAAAAAAATAAAATAGGGAAATGGAATATGCGGTGACATGAGGGATGGTGGTCATGACGCTTTAGTCAAGAATGGGTGGCTCATTTGTTAAGCATCTGACTTTGGGTAAGGGCGTGATCCCAGAGTCCTGGGATCGAGCCCCGCATCGGGCTCCTCCGCTGGGAGCCTGCTTCTTCCTCTCCTGCTCCCCCTGCTTATGTTCCCTCTCTTGCTGGCTGTCTCTCTCTCTCTGTCAAATAAATAAATAAAATCTTTAAAAAAAAAAAAAAAAGAATGGTTGGGAAGGAGCGCCTGGGTGGCTCAGTCAGTGAAGCGTCTGATCTTGGTTTTAGCTCAGGTCATGATCTCAGGGTCCTGGGATCGAGCTCCACATTGGACTCTGTGCTCAGTGGGGAGTCTGCTTGAGAATCTCTCTCTCCCTCTGCCTCTGCCCCCCTTCACACTCTCTCTCTCAAAAATAAATAAACAAATCTTAAAAAAGGAAAAAAAAAAGAATGGTTGGGAAAACTCTCTGATACATTGCCATGGGTGCAGAGCTGAGCGTACCTGGGGAAACTGCACCCCAGCCAATGGAGCCAGCAAGTTCAAAGATACTAATGGGAAGTATGTTTGGTTTGTTTAAAGAATGGCAAAAAAAGTCAGTAAGACTAGATTGGAGCAAATGACAAAAGTGTGGTCTTGGTAGTAAATAGATCAGGGAGTGGGGCCCACACCAGGCAGGGGCTTCTAAGCCATGAGAAGACATCTGGATTAACCATCAGAAAGACTTGACTGGAGGAGTGACACGATCTGATATATTCTTTAAAAGGATCCCTCTGGCTGCTGTGGGCTGTACGAGCAAGGGCAGAATAAGGTAGACCAGTGAACAGCTATTGCGGTAATCCAGACAAGACATCATGCTATTCAGACTATAGTGATAATGATAAGGGTGATTAAAAAGTGCTCCATGTTTTGACATTTTGAAAGCCATGCCTCCAGATACATTACTGGTATTTGTATGTAGGGTGTGGGAGAAAGAAAATTGTCAAGGATTTTGCCCTGAGTAACAGGAAGAATAGAATTGCTCATTACTAACACTGAGAATCTGTAGGAGAAATCACAGATTTTAGGAGTTAAAAATCAGGAATTTGTTTTGCATATGTTACGTTTTGGATATCTATTACACACCTACCTGGAGTAAGCCTCTGAAGGAGTCTAGAATCTAAGTCTGGACAAGTCCGGGCTATCGGGGGAAAAAAAAAGAACGTCCAGAGAATGGATGATACTTAAGGCCATGGGAGTGGATGTAGTCACGTAGTGAATGAGAGGAGACAGAGGAAAAAAGGATGAAGGACTAGATCTGCAATACTCCCACCAGCCAGGAAGATGAGGAAGATTCATGACCGAGGTGAGGTGGAGTGGCCAGTGCGGTAAAGCAAGATGAAGAAAGTGTCACCAGTGGTAAAGGTGCTTGCTTGTAGCACACACAATCTCCCACTACCGCTGACAGTAGCTCTTTGATCTCATCAGCTGGTATTCCCAAGATTCAAAGCCAGAATACTTGAACTTATTTAGACAAGTTGGATGCGCTCTTATCATTTGTCACCCACCTTGCAGTACTGTAACCAGGAACATTCTCTTGAAGGTTAGACCACAATGCATGCTTCACTGCTCAGGCTTCCCCAGCTAGAGCAATGGTGGCTGTATTTAGCTTTGACCCCTCTTTCATCTCAAATCCTTGTATTAGCTAAAACCAAGCTCTTATTCCTCATCACTGCCACCCATGGAGCAGAGCTAGACCTGTTATTCCCAGGAGACAAATAACAGAAATAAAGAT
This sequence comes from Ursus americanus, assembly GCF_024610735.1. Taxonomy (NCBI): domain Eukaryota; kingdom Metazoa; phylum Chordata; class Mammalia; order Carnivora; family Ursidae; genus Ursus; species Ursus americanus. The sequence continues at coordinate 54,783,285 of NC_142135.1, read as the reverse complement.
TCTGGTTCATAAGTTTATAAATAACCAATTGTGGTGTTAAAGGCTAAATACATTTACACATGTGTGGTCACATTGCTTTTTGTTTGCCGACCTCATTTTATATAACCTGGGCCAACAAAACCAACAAGAGAGGAAACACACAGGTATAAGGTCAATTCAAGGGTTCAACGAAGTGCTCCAAATGATAGAATCAGCAGATAAAATGCTTCACAGGTTGCTAAGATACCTTAATCTGGGAAAAGAATCAGAATTAAGTTTTTGTTAAGAGGTTTATCATTCCCTATCCTGATCCTTTGATAGAGATAGTCTATAGGAATCTTAGCTTAGCAATTATATGGCTGGTGTAATTGGGAAAAAAGTTAGAAAAGGGGTTTGAACAGAAAGATAATAGTTTAAGAATTTGAGAAGTCACTTGGGGAGAGTTAGGTCATCTTGAAATTGCTTTAGGCAAGTTTAAGCTGTTTAGAAGATTTTCTCTTTGTGAAAGGAGAAAACTAAGCAATAATATTCTCCTCTGTGGTTTTGCACCTGATGGGCTAGTACTGGTTGAGTGAAACAGTTATAAAATCTCTTTAAGAATAAAATGATATTAATGAATCTTGTTTTCATCTGCCCTTTGTAAAAAATTCTGGTTTTGCATGTTGTTCATGCTGCTACCCACTTCAAGCTCTTTAATTTGCTTTTTACTTGGAAAAGGAAAAAGAGGCTATTTCAGTCCTCATTCATTCAAAGCAGTATCAACAGAAAAAATATGCAACCAAAATGCATGTTTTGAAGATTTTTTATAAATTTTCATAAACCTATTAAAAAATTGTAAAATGAAGAACCTTCCCACACCCTTTATTCAGATTTAATTACTTACAACTTCCCCCATTTGCTCGTTATTCTTTCTCTATTTCTCTCAATAGTGGATGGGAGACAGAGATTTCTCTCAATAGATGAATGAGAGAAAGAAACAGAAGAGACAGATAGGAGTGTATTTCTTTGTGAAAGTGAGTGGCAGACATGGTGGCGTTCCATCTCTAATGTTTCATTGTGTATTTCCTGAGAACGAAGACGTTCTCATGCATAATCACAGCACAAAATCAAGACATTTAACATTTATACGGTATTATGGTCTAATCTAATCCACAATCTATATTCAAAGTGTGTCAATTCTTCCAATAAAATACTATATATACAGATTATAAGTTCTTATAAATCCAGGATCCATTCCGGAATGTAACATTACCTTTAGATATGGTACCTTTTTAATCTCTTTTAATCTGGAATATTTCCTCAGTCTTTATTTGTCATATATGACCTTGACATTTTTGAAGAATACAGGCCCTGTTTTCTAATAACCATCGAGATGTATAATATATGAAATACAAATGGAGTTACACAGCTGTTTCCATTGAGAAGGATTGGAGATAATCATACCCAAATAATAAGGTGCACACATAGCACCCAGATCTTGGTTTCTAAATACCATTCCCCACTGAAAAGAACCACAATTCTTTGGAGAAACAGCTGATTATGATACTGGAGCTTATATTCTACTGGAGCAGGAAAAATAAATAAGAAACAGTTATATTACACAAGGTAATTACAGACTTGAGAGTTGTTATAATGAAATTAAGATGATATTATAATAATAGGTCAACTTTTGTTATAGTGGCTAGAGAAGGACTGCTTGAATAAGCACCATTTAAGTTGAGATCCAAAGAGGAGTAAAAAGGTTAGCCATGTGAAGAATGTAGGGAAGAAATTTCTAGGCATAAGAAACATAAAGTAAGAAGACCCTGATGTAGAAAGTGTTTGGTTTGGTCACTGAAGAGAGGAAGCCACTATGGCAGGAACATGGCACTGAGCACTACTAATGGAGTGGTGGGCACACTGAGGAGAATGTGCTTGTGACGTTAGATGCGGTTGGAAGGATAGGCAGGAGTTGTTAAACCAAGCGATTTGGATGCTATTCTTGGTTCAGTGGAAAAGTCTTGGCAAGATTTAATGTGGGTAGTGACATGACTTGCTTGATTCATGAGTTACAAGATCATTTTGGCTTCTTTGTTGGAAATAAACTAGAAAGGGTGTGAGAATGGAAGCAAAGAGACCAGATAGGAGACTACTGTGAAAACCCAAGCAAGACATAATGGTGGCCTGCACAAGGGTGCTGTCAACAGAGATTAAAATTATGGATGGATTTAGATTACATTTTCAAGGTGCAGAAATTAGGATTTATCTTAGATTAAATGTGTAAAGTGGCTGAGAGTAAGGAAAGGTCAAAGGGAGATGTCCAGGTTTCTATCTGGGGATCAAAGACAAGAAAATCAACAGCTCCATTCTGCACATAATTGTGAGATGGTTTAGACACCAGATGGAAATATGAAATCGATGGAGAAATTTACAAATTCTAAAGGTCCCATGGGATTTTCTTACCTTTTTTATGATATTAAGATATAATACCTAAATGAGAACATCTGCATCATTTCATCAAAAATGAAAAATTAAGGGAAATCTTAAGTCACCTTAAGATTTTCTGCAAATTGAAACAGCACTATGTGCTTAAGAAAGATGAAATATAGAGATTACCTGCAATGATTTAAGGGGGAAATTATGAGAATAATTACTTTTCTAAGATGGTCTGAAGAGCGACAATTGAATAAAGGAGAATATAAGTTAAACATTAGGAATTTTCTGAGCAAGAGTAATTCAAATCAGGATATCTTTTAAGGGCTTATGAAAGCTCCTTCGACTGAGACATTAAAAATGAGACTACATAAAGCCTAGTTTTAAAAAGGAGAAAAAATATATTACAAAGGAGATGGAATAAATGTTCTAATAATGTTTTTAAAAGTATTATTAGTATTTATGAAACCAAATCCAGTGAGTTAAATGTTTCACCTTTTTCCAGGGTAACAACGATAGATCTTTGTGTAATTTCTTACAATTGGTGGAGGTGAAGTTAAATGGGCCAGTGTAATTTTTTAAATGTCATTTCTGGAAGTTTTTATAATTCTGAGCAGAAAATATTAAGCTGCATATCTCATAAAATGGGAATGTGCTAAAGAGAGGTAGGAAAAAATTAGTAATGTTCTGGAAAAAAAAAAACAACAACTAGATTTGCCTTTATTTGAGTGAAGGCAAAAACAGATCTTGGAAGAGAATATGGTAACATTGAGCTTTAAAAAAAGGTAGTTGTTGTGAATCAATTAATTTGATCTTAATTGCAAAAAATTCTTTTAAAAAAATCTCTTAAATAGTGCATGTGAATATAATGTATTCTTTTTTTTTTAGGCTTATTTATTTATTTTAAAGAGAGAGATTGAGAGAGCATGAGTAGGGGGATGGGCAGAGGAAGAGAATCACAAGCTGATTCTCTGCTGAACTGGGTAGTCCGATGCAGTGCGCCATCTCGAGGCCCTGAGAGCATGACCTGAGCCAAAATCAAGAGTTGAAGGCTTAACCAACTGAGCCACCCAGGCACACCAGTATAATGTATTCTTAAAAAACTGATGCGTTATTTCCATTTTTAAGGTTAGATGCTGAGATTATATGCATTTATTATTCTCCTATTAATAATTCTACTTCTATTGAAAAGTTGTTTGGGATAAACTGTATTCTTGATACAGAGAATTGGTAATCTTTTCTTTTTTTTTTTTTTAAGATTTTTATTTATTTATTCGACAGAGATAGAGACAGCCAGCGAGAGAGGGAACACAAGCAGGGGGAGTGGGAGAGGAAGAAGCAGGCTCATAGCGGAGGAGCCTGATGTGGGGCTCGATCCCATAACGCCGGGATCACGCCCTGAGCCTAAGGCAGACGCTTAACCGCTGTGCCACCCAGGCACCCCGGTAATCTTTTCTTTATTGTACAAAGGCATTTAAAATATTTTTTCAGTGAAAATTGTTTTAATATACCATTTCTATGAAAGCAGTGATTTCAATTAGAAATAAGTGTGGCATTATTTATGTATTGATACCCCAATTTGTTTCCAAAAGGATTTGAAGCAGAGTGTAACATTATGAAGGTGGGAAGCAAAACATCTCTGCCATTATATACTATTCCACCTCAGTAAAAGGAGAGATGTAAGAGCCATTTAAATGCCATGAAGAAAAGCATGAGAAAAATCAATGCTGAAATGAGTAATTGAATGATGTTTGCAGGGGCTGAGTAGGTCATCATTAGGCATGACACGATTATAACAAAATTCCTAGGGTTATTCAACCTAATGCACATGGTATCCAGTAAGACTAGACATGCATTTACGACTTAGATTTACATAGTGCTTTAAAGAATCAGAATACAGTCATCAGGCTGATATAAAGTGGAGGAAAACAGAATAATCAAACCGTATGATAATACAGAGACAATGGGGGCGTTGGAATGCTGCAAATATAAGTAAGATCTTCTTGAGAATTTCAGGAAACTACTTTATGGCTAAAAGTGAGACCGCAGACCTTATAAAATAAAAGAAAAAGCAAAAAGAAACACAGCAAATAATGATGCTTGAGAGAGGTCTATGTCACATGCTTGCAACACAAAGTTCTACCTCGAGCGTAAGATACACGACCTTATCTAGTACATGCTGGCTGGTGCAGCACCCACGGGAGCCTTGTCTTAGCTCTCAAACCTTAGATCGGGTAACCAGAGCAGGGACCTCCACTTTGGGTGCTCTATCACGCTAGAAGCGTCCTCAGAATAGATTAGCATCTTTCCTCTCCTCTTTTTTTAAAATTTTAAATAAAAACTTTTTTTAAAAAGTCTTTTCTTCTTAATAATGTTAAACCCAGAAAATGAAAAGCAGAGCAATACCAAAGCATACTTCTCTAGTTCTATTTCAGTCATATTATATGTACCTGTCTATTTTCAAACCACGTCGTCTTAGGAAGGAGTTCTATGTTAGAAGAAGAAGAAGAAGAAGAAGAAGAAGAAGAAGAAGAAGAAGAAGGAGGAGGAGGAGGAGGAGGAGGAGGAGGAGGAGGAGGAGGAGGAGGAGGAGGAGGAGGAGGAGGAGGAGGAGGAGAAGAAGAAGAAGAAGAAGAAGAAGAAGAAGAAGAAGAAGAAGAAGAAGAAGAAGAAGAAGAAGAAGAAGAAGAAGGAGAAGAAGAAGTAGAAGGGGAAGGGGAAAGGGAAGAAGAATAAGAAGAAAGGAAAGGAGGGAAGGGAGGAAGGAAGGAAGGAAGAAAAAAAAAGTTGTAAAGGTTATATTGAATATTTCTAGTAATGCACAACCCATACCATCGTCATAAGGCAAACTGTTCCACCGATGAATGGCCATAAATACTGGGAAAAACTACCCTGAGTGGTGTCAAAATGTCCTTCTCTGCAACTCTTGCCTATTGTTCCTCTTGCTTCCTTAGAGCACTTCAAGTAATATGTTTAATCTCTTCTCGAGCAAAAATTCTTCATATATTTGAAGAGAGTTATTACATTCTCAGACTTTGCTCATTTGTTTGAGAAAGAGAGAGTATGAGCAGGGAGAGGGGCAGAGGAAGAGGGAGAAGCAGACTCCCCGCTGAGCTGGGAGCCCAACATTGGGCTCCACCCCAGAAGACTGAGATCATGACCTGAGCCGAAGTCAGATGCTGAACCCACTGAGCCACCCAGGCGCCCCAAAATAGTCTCACCTTTTTAAACCAATAGCATGTTGATTCTAGATCCCTCAACCACGCTGGCAGTCTTTTCTTGATACTCTCCAGTGCCTACTTCCTGCTGCAAACTGAATACATTGCACCAGATGTGTTTTCCCGTCATCTCCTTTAGGCACTCTTCTCTGACTGAAATCACATTAACAACAACAACAGCAAAAAGCAAGCAATTGGACCCCTTCAGTTTATCGTTGCTTTACTGAGTTTACTGCCAACAAGCAATCCCTAATTCCTTTTTCTGTGACCTTTGAACACATAAATTTCCTACAACTTTTCCATATACACTCCATTTTCAAACTCACCTTCAGGCCTTTACATTCGACCCAGAAAATAGTTGTGTTTTTGTTTCATTCTAATTTGGTCTTCCAAGTCTATTCTTGTGTGCGCTCCTTCTCTATATCACTATTTCTCTCTTAGTCTGGGCTCCTCCATAATTGGACAGGCCCACCTTCGCTGTTTGAGATTAGAGCTCTCAGCCTACCCCTAGAAACCGTCCCCCGAGGATGTGCGGATACCCGGTGTTCCAATGCAGTACTACCAGCCAGCCCGCATCCTCTTTCCTGCAGGAATATAAGGAACTGCATTGTCAGACCACTGCTAGTATTATTACATTTTCTAGATAAAGAGCAATTAGCTTGCCACGAGTTGGAAAATGGATGTGTTTACCCAAGACTATGTATTTCATTGTTCTAATTACTTGAAAATTAGTGCAAAGTATTTCAGAATCTGCATTTTCAGACTATGATCAGATTTACCTGGAGTATCTCTCAATCATCTTGTCCCTGATCTCTAGACCCAAAGTAATGTTAGAAGGATGTGAAATAAATTATTCTGGAGATGTACTTATACGAATAAAAATGGGAATATGTCCCATTTGTACTGTATATCTTTTAAACTGCTTTAAGGAGAATCGCAACTTGGTTATGGAGAGCAATAGAAAGGGTGAGTAAAATTGTTGCCATCCGACAAAAATGTTTCTCCAGATAAAGTAACCTTTAAAAACCTTTTCAAACTTTGGAAGAAAGGCTACCTAAGTCAGAAAAAATCAAGCTTTCTTTGGAATGGATTTGATTTATGAATGTTATTCTAATAATTCATTATGTTGCCTTCTGACCTACAGGGCCTTAAAATGGAAATCTGAAAGTCACAATTCTATTTCCTGTTCAAATATTATTTTGTACTGGGCCCTGGCCAAAAATTAATTACAGCTTAAATTATAGTTAATTTATTTCTACCTATCTCAAGGTATATTAGAGTAATCAGGGAGGGCCGAAAAGATTAAATAGAGCAGAAAAGTATTATAAAAATGATGTTTTATGTGTTCTTATCATTATACACTGAACCATCTTTATGCATTTTTATAAATTATATTTATATGTCTAAATTACCCACATTTTATAGAATTCAGAATATGATTTTTATATCCTAAAAATAATTCCTGATGAAAACACGGAGTAAATTCAACTTTAAGAACATTAAAAAAAAAAAAAAGTCTAAGCCATTTTATCATTTGTTATTTCAGCAGTTGTAAACTCACCAGAGAGGAATATGGAGTTGCAACCATCCACTGTATTTTCAAGATGCTCAGCAACCACGAAATGAATTTCACATCAAGACCATAATGAGAAAAAAGATTCCTGAATAATTTCCTATTTCTTGAATTGGATATGAATAAACAGAGAAGGCAGATCATTTCTAAAAACAACACTTCATCCAATGGACTGAATCTTTACAATCTTTGTATTAGGAGCCAACATTTGAAAAAAAAAAGTATGCAATCATTTGACATGTCCAGGCAATACTTATTTTGAATATAGTTCATTTCTTTCAGACAACAACAAACTCTGTTTAGTTTCGTTTTGTTTGTTTCACAAATTGAGTAATAATAGCAACCTTCCCAAATGAATAATAGCAACCTTCTCAAATTCGCCTATGAATTTGTTTCCAGAAAAAAAGGGCATTTTTGTTATCCCTTCAACATCTTCCAGCAGATCCTGTATAATTGTAGCTCTTAGCTCTGTGACCATCCACCAATATTTTTTCTCAGGACAACCCTCCCATCAGTTAAGTGAAAAACTTCACTTTTTTAGTTGTTGTTCATATTGTTAGTATTGGACTTAACACTTTGTGTATGGGTTAGTTGTCAATATACCTGTCTTTCCCGATGGACTGGAATCCAGTTGCCCACCTTCTTGATAAGGACATGTCATTTAATCTTTTTTTTTTTTAAGATTTTATTTATTTCTTTGACAGAGAGAGACAGCGAGAGAGGGAACACAAAGAAGTGGAGTGGGAGAGGGAGAAGCAGGCTTCCCGCCAAGTAAGGAACCCAATGCGGGGCTCGATCCCAGGACCCTGGGATCATGACCTGAGCCGAAGGCAGACGCTTAACGGCTGAGCCACCCAGGCGCCCCTCATTTAATCTTTTTAAGCCTCAAGTTCTCATGTATAATGTGGGGATAATGATGACATGTTCTCCATAGGGATAAAAAACCATCGAATCAAATAATGAATATAAAGTACTCACGATGGTGCCTGACATACCGTTAAGTGCTCAATACACATTTCTTGTTGTTACATGTAAAATATCTACTGTGCTTGACACAGAGTAGATACTCAGTAAATTCTAATTCAGGCCGTTCTTACCATTCTTTCCTTACTCTGTATCCCTTCAGTATTTATGGATTCAGGTAGTACTTAGTATACCACACTGGTTTGTCTTACTTTACATTGGAGTTCCCAAATACATTATGGTTCCCTTGTGTGTTCCTCTTTATACACAAAAAAAGTTATGTGGTAATATAAGTTTGATAAATGCAAGACAAATTTAAAGAGAGCCCTCAATTTCATTAATATGTTAATGGACATTATAAATCTCCAATAGCAGCTATGCAGCTTTCTTAATATCTACTTGACCAAATTTCACTTCCACCACCTTTCTTCAAAAACAGTCTCTCCAATGTTGCCCTATAATTTTTACCCACTTGCTTAGTTTTTAATGCCTTGAGACATTAGTTGCATATAGCGTCATCAAGGGAAATGATCGGATCTCTGATTGCCTTTCCATCTTTTTATAGCACACGAGTTGGTGACACGATGGGGATTTTATCTTTAAACATCACCCTGGCTTGTATATTTACACTGTTGACTGATGCAGCCACTCTTTCTCATCTGCTTCTTAGAACCAGCAGTGAGAGAGTGCCCTAAGTATAGGACCCCTGCTACTGTTCCCAACCTCTTTGAATATCTGTGTGGCTCTCTGGCACTGAGTTGTTAGAGAAGCAGAAATCCTTATCCATGAAGAAAATCGCTGCTACTCTCGTCCTCATTCTTTCCCATGCTCCAGACCGAAAGTGTTAGGCTCCCTGTCAAGTTCTCAACTGGAGGATCAGGTTTTGTGTAAGGAAATCTAACGTGACAGAAATCCTATGAGATTTCCTCCAGAAATTCCTAAGTGGGAGATCCATCAAGGGTGGAATTTTCTACAAGAGTCAGGCATTACAGGGTCTCACTAGGGATTTAAAGGGCCCCAAATGACAGAAAAACCTAAATCCCTTGAGGGCTCCTAAAGAATAGGTTTATGGAGAACTGGAGTGAAATGCCTAGGTCTACAAAAAACCTCCTGCGTCACATTTTGAAATATCTGCACGACCAGTCTTGCATATAGGAACAATAGAAACCTATTGACAAAAGAAGTATATGGGAGTACATTGGGGAAAGATCATTGTATCTCTTCCTCTCATTAGGGCATTTCATGATAAAATGCTCATCACACTTCTCTATGTATGACAAAGTACTGCAGGTGATATTGACGTATATATACAGATGCCTTATGTTCACGTAGAGCTACTATAGAAAGAATGCCTTGAGGAAGGGATTGTCGAATAACTCTCGGCCCAGCAACTTTGTTAATAAACATTTTTAAAAGGACAAAGCATAATAAGGGGGAAAAGACGTTTTCCTTTAACAACATCTCTATATTTTATTGGAGATATAAAAGCAAAAAGAAATTAGTCTGGCATTCAAACTAAAGAAAGCCTTCCGTCTTGAGATTAAAACTATGATAATTCTGGGTAATTCTGATAAAATTTGTTGCTGAAGAGCTTTCTGTCACTTCGTCACCTTCTCTCCCTTTGTATCCGGTAACTCTTTTAGGCCGTCGTGAGCTATAGGCCTGTATGCTCACCAGCAGCTCAGGGATGCAAAAAAGATAATTGTCCTTAATTTTGTAGTAACCACACGGTCATTGAAGATGAGGTGCAAGGGGAAGAGTGAGTTTTCGGAAGGAGCTTTTGCCTTGAGAGCTGCTTTTGCTCACAACGGCACCCTCGGGTGAATATTTTGGAGGGGGTAGCTCATGCTAACACCATGCCTTCACCATTTCATTAATTTTTCATCAGAGACAAACAGTGCTTTCTACCCTGTATCTTAAAGATTTTTTAAACTTTAGTATATGTAAGGGCTTCATCTGTTTTCCAGAGTAGGAGCCTCTCTGCTGACTAGTAAGGATAGCTTTCATGCAATGCTTCAGCTCGGATCTTAACACGTAGCAAGAAAGAAAAGTTGTGCTGTTTGTATGGATCACTCTATTAAAAAGAAAAAAAAAAAGGAACATTTGTCCTCCAGAATTTTCCTTTTCCAAATAGAGCCTGCAAGCCAGTGGCCACAATACTTGATTTCAAGCCCATTGATAGAGGGTAATCCGCTTGAAGAAGGTGTTCACTCAGCACAAAGGCCTCATGTTTTTGTGGCCGAGTGAAGAGCAACATGTTACACGAACCATGTCTGGAACATGCTAGGTGCCACTTTGTTTATTTCAGACCGAATATTAAGAAAGCAAATTAGCGGGGCGCCTGGGTGGCACAGCGGTTAAGCATCTGCCTTTGGCTCAGGGCATGATCCCAGCGTTCTGGGATCGAGCCCCACATCAGGCTCCTCCGCTATGAGCCTGCTTCTTCTTCTCCCACTCCCCCTGCTTGTGTTCCCTCCCTCGCTGGCTGTCTCTATCTCTGTCGAATAAATAAATAAAATCTTAAAAAAAAAAAAAAAGAAAGCAAATTAGCTTAGATTCAGCACTATTACCATAAATTATAGTTTCTGAGTAGATGAAATTAATTGGGGAGGCAAATGTGAACGCAAATACATTCCCTAAAAGTTTCCAAATTCTGTTTCTGACCATTTTTAAAAGGAAGATAGGGTTCGTATTAAGCCCTCCATCATGAAAATAAAAATAAAAATATTAACATCTACAGTTGGTGTTGCTGCGGGAACACCTCTCTTTTTATTTCATAGAGGAGTAAATATTCCCATAAAGTATTCATTAATAGCCAGGAAACTAATCAGACTTTCCCTTAGGCAGCCTGAACTAATGCACTCATCTTTATTAGAGAAGGTTTTAATTGAGTAATATTTCAAAAATCAGAACAAACTTAAATATATTTCTCTTTTCACTCTATCCTAATTTGGTACTCAAATCCATCATGATGGTTCATTTAGACCAATACATTATAACTATTAATACTTGAACTAAATCTTTTACACGTTCAAAAGTCTTCATTTTATTGTCTTACTGAACTGCTTTGCAAGATTTTTTCTTTTGCTCTTAATGTATCAGAATCTTAGATAAATTAGAACAATAAGAATATATCTACAAATGTGTTCACACATAAAAGACATAAAAATAATATATAACATAAATATGTATATATGTATGTATATGTGTGTGTGTATGTATTTGTAAAGTCCTACAGAAGATAAATGTATTATATGTTATTCTGGTAAAATTATTTTCTTAACCACCCTAACTTTTTAAACATTTTTTAATTCTACTTTTGATTTTGAAGTACTGTAAAACTTTAGAGAAAGTTAAATTAACAATACCTTCTCGCATTAGCCTCAGCGTTCTTAGTTGCTCACGTGTTACCCACCCAACACACCAACTGTGCCACCAAATCCTTGGCCCCGCCCCCTGAACACAGGAAGTGCCCTGGCCAAATCCTCCACCCAGACCAAGAGGAAGCAAAAAGGACCAGATTGACTTTTTCAATATAATTCCAATTTTATTGTGGAATGCCAGGAGTTGCCAGATGAGTCTTCTGCTTCAAGACAAGATTGTGTAATCTCCGTTTCACCCATCCCCTCTTTTCTTATGAAGTTCTAAGAAAGACTCCTCAGAATTTGTTCCAGATTACCAGCTCTACTTTTTTTTTTAGAGAAGCACCCTGAAGTTTGTGAAGTTTTAAATGACAAATTCTATTTCTAGTCTTCTTTCATAATCAGTAACTGTAGCAAACACTGGGAGAAAAAAAAACCACACACACAACATGAGAAAAATATGAGAAAATCAATTTTATCTCTGCAATTACAGGAAATAAACTCTATGGCATATTCTTCTTGATTGGATTGGATCTGAATCATCAAATGAAAGACTTTTTTATCCATTTGGCTTATTCATAGAATGTGCTTTATTACATTATATAGTAAACTGAAAGATATTGGGTGCGTCATTTAACTACTCACCAAGGTTCATTTAGTAAAAGACCACCTCTGGTGATCTATATGTTCTGACGGAGGCTTAGAGAAGAAAATGTATTTTATAGCTATTATCAATATTAGTCACAATGCCTTCTTCTGTTTTGCTAAAGAAGATATTTTATATAAAAATAAAAGAAGCCAGTGACCTAGGAGGTAAATGACTTGCCTAATGTCACAGAGAGGTTGAGCAACAGAGAGAGATCAAAACATGGAACACATTATTCCCATAAAGGCATGTAATTGCTAGGAGGGTTCCTAATCCCCTTGGCACACAGGAAGACATTACTTATATATCTTTTTGGGTGAAAAAGGATGTAAAGCCACAGGGGTTTTTTTTGTTTTGTTTTTTGTTTTTTTAATCTCTCTACCATAGTAGATGGGCACATTTGAATTAAATAAAATACCTTAGTATCCAGAGAAACCTGCCAAGAATAATGGGAAAGGACTACCAAGCTTAATATTTTTTTTCTTGAATAGGGAGGAATGAAACAAAGTGTTCAGCTACTCTGAAACTGTATTCTGAATGTAAGAAATCATGTTTGTCCCCAAACGAAGTCATATGATAAACACATGTGCTTGTAAAACAGCCCACTCCAAACCACGTACTGAAGTGAAAAGAGAGTTGAAGATGTATTTTATTTGATGAGCCATATACAAATCTTAGTATATGTTCACAACCTCATTAAATAAATTCAGCTCCTTTGGAACAAACCAAACATGGTCACAAACTTCCTGAGCCTATTTTGGGAAACAGAACTGCCGGGCAAGTTAAGTTTCAGGCCACAGACCAACCACAAGAGCCACAAGTATGGCTGGGTGGACAAATTTGGAAACCTATGGTGCAGAGCCTGGGATATTCCTTGCAGGGCTGGGGGCAGACCAGTGAGCAGTTATTCAGGGAATTACCATATTTGTTCATATATGACATATTTGAAAAGTGAAAGCTATAACGTTGACACTGCTTCTTGTTCTCTACCCTAATTTCACCTGTGGTTGAAAACCAATACTGTAAAATTTGGCTGGCTGGGTGGAACAAATAGATTTCAGCTCTGCAAATACGTACACACACACACACACACACACACACACACGGAAAATGTGTATATTTCTAAATAGGATATTAATTTTTGACCTATTATTATAGGTCAAATATATTATTAATGCCCTGGCATTTTTGAAGCTTCAGATCAGATTTTCTCCAAGTATCCAAGGACCTCTGTGGTATGTCAATATGTTCTTGGGGATTCAAGTAGTCTCTTAATTTTTTTCAATCTTCAGTTTTCACTGCTCTGATAACCTTTAAAAACTTAAGAACTAGAAAGATCGGTAGGGGAAGAAAGGGATAAAGAAAGGGGGGGTAATCAAAAGGGGGAATGAAACATGAGAGACTATGGACTATGAGAAACAAACTGAGGACTTCAGAGGGGAGGGGGGTGGGGGAATGGGATAGACCGGTGATGGGTAGTAAGGAGGGGACGTATTGCATGGTGCACTGGGTGTTATACACAACTAATGAATCATCGAGCCTTACATCGGAAACCGGGGATGTACTGTATGGTGACTCACATAATATAATAAAAAATCATTAAAATAAAAAATTAAAAAAAAACCTTAATACGCCATATTCTGGATCATCTGGAGGATCCCAAACTGCCATTTGATTTGTGCTTACAAACAAATTGATGCCACATGCTATTTCCAAAGGGGGGAGAAATGGCTTTAATACATAAACCATGCATTCACCCTCAAATGAAGGCCAAATGCTGTCATGATTTACTGTACAAAAGAAGTTTTCACAGCAGTTCCCAAAGGGCAAATCGGGGTGAACTGAATCATCACATAACACATGGTAGTGTAGACCTCGGAGTCCCAGCCACAGGGAAGGCTGTAAAGGCAGCTCCTTGTGCCAGGACCTCTGGTTTCCACTTCCATAGCATGTTTGGAGCATGCGTCAGGGGTCCAGGGAATCCAAAGACGGCCATCCGCAGCAGGCATCTGGTAGGACGTGTTTCGCACGTGGAGCACATTTTAATGAAACGGGGGCATACAGAGAAGCTCACCTTTAAGCATAGTACAGAATTATGGAATAGCAAATTTAGGCAAAAATAACTAAAATGAAAGAAATATCCTTGACAGAGGCTTTGTCATGTAAATTAGGTCTATTTAAAAATTCAATGCGCAGCAATTATAGATTAAAAGACTGAGAACTTTCTGGAAACATGTATCCCATGCTTTTGTGCTCAATAAAGTTTGAACACAGTTGTAAGACAGGCTGTAAACGTTGGTGAAACATGGTCCCTACACTTAGGGTACTGACATTTTAAGGAAAAAGACAGTCTCCTAAAGAACAAATTTCAGTATAATTGGGATGCTATGGAAGAAAGAGAAGAGCGCTTTTCTAGCCTGATACAAAAGAAGAACCAAATGATCAGGAACCAAAGCAGGCTCATGAAGATGTGCATCAGCAGGAGAAGTGGAATCACAGAATCTGAGAGAAAAAGAAGAGTATCAGACCCACAGTCCACAGTAGAGGCACTGCTCTAATGAGAAAGGATAGCTTCTTCTGCTAAGAACACCAACATACACTGGGCAGGAATGACATTTCAGGTCACTGCACTTTCTTGGCACATTGTACTTAATTCAGAGTCTGAGGGTCTGTCTTCTCAACTTATCCAGCTCTTCTTCTTAGAAAGTCACAAAGTATAACTATACCAATAACACATTTTATTTTAAAGTAACGACAAACAATCTAAGCATCCAAGGGTATTTCTAGTTATTTCCAAGGGCATTGCAAAATCTTAAGTATAATTTTCACTCTTCAAAAAAGATATTTGGGAGAATTATTTTTAATTCAAGGTACACCTTATTATGTCTTTAAAAATGGATGGGACGCCTGGGTGGCACAGCGGTTGAGCGTCTGCCTTCGGCTCAGGGCATGATCCCAGCGTTAGGGGATCGAGCCCCACATCAGGCCCCTCCGCTATGAGCCTGCTTCTTCCTCTCCTCCTCCCCCTGCTTGTGTTCCCTCTCTCACTGGCTGTCTCTATCTCTGTCAAAAAAATAAATAAAAATCTTTAAAAAAAAAAAGGAGAAAAAGTGTGCCTTCTAAAGTTAGCTCAAGAATCAGAACAATTCAGATTGAAATTGTGCTCAGCCTATGAGAGTTGCGTGGCTTGGCGAGCTGTTGGTATAGCCGCGATTACCAGACGTACCTCCAAGAACTACATTTAAGTTTTTCATTCTCATTCGAGAGTAACTTCTAAACAGTGAGGGCTAAAAAGTCTTCTGCCTCTGCTGCTTTAGGGTCAATGCCACGAATCAGCCTGGAAAACCAAAATCCAATGGGTCCAAAGAGCCCCTTGTAGTTTGGATGCTTACAGTTTTCAGCCAAACGCCTACAGATCCCAGAAGCAAGTTGCAGCACAAAACGGAAAAGGTTGCAAGCTTCAAAGTGAATTCTAAGAAATGGGATCTTCAGCTGAAAGTACTCTAGAAATCTGATGAAGTTCAATAGCTAAGTATCTGACATCAGTTTCAATAAATTGGAAACTGTGAATTTATTTACAACAGTAACTGTTCTCCCCAGCCCCACCCAAACTCGTGGGATTCTTTTGTAATTTAGACACAGAGAATTGTGTAATAAAAACCCAGAGAAGATAAATGTATAACATAAAAAGATCAGTCCTAATTGCAGTTTATGTTGGGGTTGGGTAAGAATTTTGCCTTCTGGAAGGTTATCCAAACCAAATTCTGGACCCTTGGAGAATGTTCTGCTTTATTTATTGTTCTGCAATATTGTCTTGCCTTTTTCCAGTGTTCTTTGTACTTAGGAAATATTTTGTGCATGTCCCTTTTTTGCAGCATAGCTGCAGATTTCGGTGAAAAATGGGTAGTGGTGTATTTATTTGTGTATATATTTTTCTTTTCGTTTTGCATTCTTTAACAATAAAAACCTTATAACTTCATTCCCCCAGGTAGTGATAGAAGTCAGGCAGAAATTATTTAAAAGAAAAAAATGAGATTAATATTTTAGTTTGAATGGCAAAAACAGAGGAAACTTAGGCAGTATAAAAGGGTCATGAGTTCACAGGCAAGATTATCTGTAGTGTTTTATCTTCATAAACATAACAAAAAATGATTTAGAATTCAGTTTTAATTTGAAATAAATGTGTTAACTTACTAAAACTAAATAGTTTAAAGCAAAATTAAAAATTATCCATTAGATCTTTCTACTTTTTTGTCTTTTAGTCGTCTTACCTCTTTCTTGGAATCTCATTCCGTAAGCATGTTTTATTAATGATCTATTAATAAGCATTCACTTAAAACATGACTGATTAAAAAGTAGACCTGATTTTAAGTAAGTGTTCTGAAAATGTTTCATTTATTGAATTCATTGAGGTTTAAGTTCCCATTTGTATAGCTAGAGGGTAAATTACAGATACTCATGCTTGTTTTATCATTATAATGAAAGCATTATTCATATTTGCAACACTAATTAAAATTCTGCTCTGACCCATATAAATTCAGCCTCTCCTTCAAATAGATTATTTTCAAATCTTTATATAAACTTTACTATATATGGGTATGATAATGAAAGTATCTATCTTTAATACAACATAATCAAGGTTAAGAGAAAGTAAAAATTAGGTTCAGACTTTTTAATACTGCAGGGTACATTTTTAGTACCCTACAGAGAGAATTAGTCACACGACTCCCATTAACTTTAATGGAACCTGTATGGGCAAACTGTATGCTGAAATTCTTAGGAAGTTAAACATCAGTAGAGTTCACTGGTTTCATTTTTCTTCTTTGGAACTTTAGTTTTGACTCCTTTTACTTTCTAATGGTCTAGAGGGAAGACCTATCAATAAAAATGATTAACATAAATGTTTTCCAAGTTTTAGAAGCCCACATTTTTTTTGCATTTGCCCAGAAGTTAGGAATCTGCAAACAATGCTTAATAGCATTTGAGACTCAATTAGCAAGTAAATTTAACTAACTAAAGAACATAGTTTTTAATATAAACATCACAGTGTTCTTTAAATACGAACATTATAGCACTCGTCCCTTAGTGCTTATTCATTTTTCACATTCCTGTTTGCAATTACAATAGTAAAATCAAAGACTTTATAAACACTTTCAATACAATAAATATGAAAATTTATTTTACCTTTGTATCAACCTAATAAGTCTTTATATTTGAAATGAAGTATGTTTGGAATTCTATATATCAGTCTTATTAAAATATTGTATACAGTTCTTGGGCACTCTTGAGAAAGACACATATGGACAATTAAAAATTAAAGCATCATCACAGGGGCAACGGAACCTAGTTGTTCTTTACCACTATCAGCAACATCTTTCCACAATTATAAATTCAATCACCTGACTATGTGGTGAAGTTATGATCAGATCCATTTAAGTTAAAGAGATCTAAAGTTAACAGATCCATTTAAAAGCATTTAGTATTAAACTGAATTTACATTCATCACACAGAATATGAAAATATTCCTCTAATGTCAACTCATTCAAGATGTTCATAGCACTACTCAGATTGGAAACTACTAGGTATCTCTCAATTTCCCCTTTTCTCTATCAAATAGATCTACTTAAATTTAGAATTTGGTAGAAATTCACCATTTAAAACATTAACTTTAAAATTTTTTTTAAAAGAACCCTCAGTGTGAACTTAGAAGAATCTTCCATTTTTACCTTACTTGGGCATCTGAATCACCAAAACTGGATTCGTCAGACAAAAAAAACAACATGGTTTAATCAGGAACAAAAAGCAGACATTAAAAAGAGCATTGATAATTAACATCATAAATGATTTCATCTTGGATAAATATTCCATAAACCAAAAACAAACAAACAAAAAGATGTGGTCAAATAAAATCTTACAGAAGTGAAGTTCCCTGTAAAAACATTAGACGGTTATCATGTGAACCTTTGAATCATGCATGCCATCAATGAATATTAGTGCTGCAAGCAACACTAGCCATCTAGTCTATACCATCATTTGTTTTCCTATTTAAGTAGGCTCTACGCCCAATGTAGGGCTTCAACTCATGACCCCAAGAACAAGAGTCACATGCTCTACTCACTGAGCCAGCCAGGTGCCCCCTATGCCACGATTTTAAAAGTGAAGAAAATGAGCCTTCAAGAAGTAATTATCCTAAGGTCTTCCAGGTATTTTGTTGCAAGCAAAATCAGAATCGAAATCTCTTGACTCCATTCATTCATCGAATCATTTTTTACTAAGCAGCTATGATAGCCTTATACAACATTAGGAAATGGGTTAAAGTGACGAACAAAATATATAAGATCCTTACCATTTTGGATCTGACATTCTAAATAAAGAGAGAAAACAAAGAAGGAAATAAGTAAAGCAAAAAGACAATTTCAGATTGGGTGCATACTCAAAAAAGATTTGGTGTAACTTTTACCAACTAAGAATGCCACTATTTGATAGTGTTTCTCTTCTTAACTCTTGATATTTCTTTCCTCTTTTCGAAGTTAAAAATAAAGAGATTTATCAGTGATCTGCCTTTCATCCATCTTAGTGGTCAAGTTCTCTCAAAAGACACACAAATATTCATGAAACACATCAATATTTGCCATGCTCCATCACACTCATGTTTGTCAGCTGTCAAACATGTCCACTTTTATTAGAGTTTTCCAGTATCTGACTTTTGCAGTTTGGGGATTTTTGAGTTTGTCCCTGTGTCATAGAAGGAGTTCAAAGACTGAAAATGCAGGACCATGTGCTAAAAATAATTTCAGAAAGGTGTATGGGTAAGGATTCTCTTCCAGAGTAAAATGGTTATCCCTCCACGGTTATTTCTCATTCCGTGTGATTTTTCTGTGTAGAGAACAAAAGAGAGTTTGAAAGATGAGGTGGGGTGTGAATCTGGCTGCTTGTAATTCTATGAAATTATACTGACTGTCTTGTCTTCAATGTCAGACAGTAAAACTGCTTCCTCTAACTAGCAAAAGAGATGCTTAGTGCTTTTGTCTTTCATTTTTTCTTAATGCATAATTTATGTATGGCCCATTTATTAATAACCATGAAGTGTTGTACCTGGAAATCTGCTCACAAAAGAATAGAATATACAGAATTAAAATGAACATTTCATAAGGTAGATATTATCTTTATATTAAAAAAAAACTTGTCCTAGTTAATTCTTTCTGAGAATGTTGGATAAAATCCAACAGAAATTATTCAATTATTAATACAACCATATTTATCAAATTAAACAAGAATTCCAACTATATCCTGGTTACTGATAAATCTCAAGGGGAATAAAACATTTTTTATAATGACATCTTCTACCTAGAAGAGAAAATATTTCAATAAAGCACCATTTCTGGGAGTTCCTTGAAGGCAGAGAAACTTTATTATTCATTTTGAATGTATTTTCCTTGCTTAATCTAATGGCATTACATTGTAATAATGATAAAATCTACAATAGCTAATATTTATAAAATAATTAGTATTTGTGAGGCAACTATCTTCCAAGTCAGGTATTATTATCATGTCATGTTACTAATGAAGAGAGTTTAAATATTTTGCCCAATGTCACTCAGTTAATGAGAGGAAGAGCTGGGATTTGAACTCAAGCATCTGACTCCAGAACCCACCTTTTTAACCATTAACTCTATTATTTTCCACAGCTTGTTTAGAGAGGAAACTAAAAAATCACTTAAATTAAATTGAAATCCTGATAGATTTAGCCCTCCTGATATAAGCCACTAGGAAGACAATCTTCTGAATAAATGTTGGGGTAAAAAGTAAAACATTTAGTTCACTGAATAATTCTATGTATTCCAAACATTTTAGGCCTTGTAGAGATCTAAAGCTGAGAAAGGATTTTAGCAATCATGCCAGTCCAATCCTTTCCATTTTCAGATGTGGATACAATCCCTTCTGTGACCAGCGAGATGACTCAGGTTACTGAGTGCCATACAACTTGCTAAGAGCAAAACCAAATTTCCTAGGTTCCAAGTAAAAATTTTTGAATTACACCTTAACTGTTTCTATTTTTGTTTATGTATTTCTTTGAAAGTGAATTATACCTAGACTGTTGCTATATGTAATGTGGCAGACAGGCTCCTAAAGTGTCCTTTGCCATCCCTACTTCCTGATGCCCATGACCTTATGTGATCTCCTTTCCCTAAGTGTGGATGACATCTGTGATTTGCTCTTTTTTTTTTTTTAAGATTTTATTTATTTGACAGAGAGAGGGACAGCCAGCAAGAGAGGGAACATAAGCAGGGGGAGTGGGAGAGGAAGAAGCAGGCTCCCAGCAGAGGAGCCCAATGCGGGACTCGATCCCAGGACTCCGGGATCATGCCCTGAGCCAAAGGCAGATGCTTAACTGTGATTTGCTCTTAACCAACAGAATATGGTAAAGTCAGTGGGATGTATTACTGACATGTATGTGATTATTTGATTACTTACATAAGGTCATAGCTCCTATTTTGCTGGAGCCTCTCTGGCTCTTTCTGGCTTTGATGAAGCAAGCAGTCCTGTTGGAAGGCCCATGTGGTAAGGAACTGAGGGGAACTTCCAGCCAATGGCCTGTAAAGACCTCCAGCTAACAGCTAGCAAGAAAATGAGTCCTTCAGTCCTACATCCACAAGGAAATGAATTACAGCAGTAACCTAAGTGAATTTGCAAATGAAACCTTCCCTAGTTAAACGTTCACATGAGAACTCAACCCTCAACAATGTCTCCACAGCAGTCTTTCAGAGGACACAGCTGCTCTGTGCTTAGATTTCCAATCCACAGAGATTGTTAGATAATAAATGTCTCTTGTTTCAAACCACCCCTTTTAGGGCAATTTCTTAACACAACAATAGAGTGTACTTGTATTCATCTTTCCTATGGCAAGAATCTGACGCTTCATTTCATTATTGTCAAACTAAGTAAGTTTCGCTAGGTAAATTTAGTTACTTTTGATGTAATAGGAGAATCTCAATAAATACTATTGAATGAAAGAGTGATAAAAACATCTTTAATAAAATATTAGTAAGGAAAAACTGAGATCTGAACATGGTATTAATATTTTTTTAATGTATTGCCTTAAAACCCCACTCACTTTTTATTTGTATGTACATAGAGAATGAAATTGCAGTCAAAATGGCTTTGGTTTGAATCTCAAGATTAGAAAAGAAGAAATGATTTGGCCTCTAGAAACCTTTTGTGACTTTTTTACATATGTGGGATGCGTAGTGCTATCGTAGCTCTTTCCGTCACTTTAGGGTCGGTGCTGTAAAGCAGTCACTAGTGTGGCTTTTTAACAATCATTCCATGTGTAAGTTCATTTCAAAAACTGCTTTTGACTAAATTATTCATTTTAAAAACTTTACATTATCCTTGAATAGGCATTTATTTTCTTCCTATGTGGTGCAGGCACTCTTTAAAGCCTACTAAAAAGTCTTCAAAAACCAACTAGATATGAAAAACAAATACACGGATTTGAGTGTTCAATGACAATGCTAGACTGTTTTTTTTTAATGTGACTATCCGTAAAATTAAGATACACTGGCGCTATTTCTATAGTTATCATTTGCCATTGACTGTAACATTACTAGGATTATAGGCAAATAAAGTTAAATTACAGTAGCCATTAGAACAATCTTAAACTTAAAACATAGGGCCTTCATTTTGTGCTCTTAAAAGAATTTGCAAAACTGTTTGGTTTCCAGGCATATAACATTTCTGGTGTCATGGCTAATTAAAGAAATCTTACCTATATTAAAAAAAAAATTTTAAATCATCCAGTTTGCTTCATTTTACAAGTGAAATATTGAAGGGCGGGGAGGGATCAATTCAAAGACAAGAAAATGGTCAGTGGCAGAATAGCATTGGCAATCTAGTCTCCTGAACTTTACTAAAAAACAAAGACCTCTAATTTCTTGTGCATTTATCAAACATTAGTAATAGAAAGAGTCACAAAGGTAGAACATATCACTTATGTGTTCCTTTCTTATCTTAAAATACAAGGACCTAATATGAGAAATCTTATTTTTCATGTATAGATTTATGCATTCTGATTCACCAGGGATACCAAGTAAAGGTCAATAAAGGAGATTGGAAGTAGTCATCTCCCAAAAGAAAGGGACAAATCTTAAGAAATCATGGTTGTGGAGGAGTAGGTATATAGCTTGTCAACACAGCAAATAATCTTTGAAAATTAGTTTACTAATAAATAGCTAGTGGGATTCATTGTGTCTGCCAAATCTGAATCACTACTTTCTGTACTTTTGAAAAAAACTCAAGAGTTACCATTCATCATTCTAACCACATATAACGAAAGCCAGAATACTAAAAATAATGAAATTTGAAAAAAAACTAGAAATTCCTAATGCACCAAACAGTTCAGAATTTATTTCTGGAGATTATAAATTATGTATCAATTCAGCAATTTATAATCCTTCTAAGTGTTATGTATACCGTATTAGATGAAAAAGTAGAACTATGAGAACTTAAAATAATTTTAGAAAGTCCAAAATAACCAAATGCCGTCCTACTCTAATGTTTATTCACATTTAAAATTGAAAGTCTACATTTTAGGGTTGCTTTTTACCCATTCCAGAATGCAATATTGCATTTTTCTTATTCTATTTAGGCAAAAGAGTAAAAGCACTTAGAAAAGGGAACGTATTCTTTTTTTTTTTTAGAGAGAGAGTTGGGGGTGGCTAGTGGAGGGGCAGAGAGAGAGGGGGAGAGAGAATCTTAAAGCAGGCTCCACCCCCAGCTCAGAGCCAGACAGGGGCAGGGGATGGGGGCTCAGTCTCACAATCCAAGATCATGACCTGAGCCCCAAGTCAAGAGTTGGCCGCTTAAGTGACTGAGCCACCCAGGCGTCCCGGAACATATTTTTTTTTTAAGGTAACTTTTGGGATACAAAAGCAATTGCAAAAACTGAAAATATGTTACCAACAGTACTCTGAAAGAAAACCCCCTAAAATAACCAGTTTCAGGGGTAACACTGGGGCATCAGTTAAAATAAGAAAGCTTTTACCAACTTTTATCGGCTGGAGTGTATGAACTTTGCAACTCCTTAGAACCACATGGTTTTCATATTCGGTATGCCTGCATGCATATATGTGTACAGATAATTGCTATGCCTTGTACCAAGGATATGAACTGTGTAAAATTACTGTAGGAAGTTGTAAATGATGTATGAAATGAGAAATCTTTGCCCACTGGCAGTACCTAGATAGAACAGAGATAGTGACGTGCAATCTCTTCTCTGTTATTTGTCATAGTAGTCATCTTACAAAAGGCAGAACATATCAATAAACCTGAGTGTCAAACACGCATACTAAACAATATATATTATTTCTCTTTTTTTAGGTCTCCCCTCTTTCTTGACAAACAGTTTACCAAAACCGTTGTGCCCAAGGTAAATATAAAAAACTTCTCTGTTAATGATATCTGTTGCCCATCCAAAAACATTAAATGCAGAAATTCTAAATAGGACTATGGAATGTGACTTTATACTGATACTCAGTATTGCTGAGTTTTCAGCCTTGCCACCCAAAGCAAATCTTTTTATGAGGACATACATAGAGGCTTTATCTGCAAGGTCTAATATGCAACCATTTAGAAACATCTAAGGGTAGCATTGACAGTTTCATCTTGCATCCCGACGTGTGAAAGATTTCAGATTTCACCCTGTCATTGGCTGGCAGAAGTCAATGGAACAGCACCTCTCTCCTAAATTAGTTCTAATACAAAATTCTTGTGGCTGACTCCTCAATCCCACTGACCAACCCCCAAATCAAATATTTGGTCAAACAATTACGATAACTAAACTTAGGTATATTCAATGCCACCTCATCACAAAATGTTATAGTACCAGGAAAATAAATCT
This sequence comes from Ursus americanus, assembly GCF_024610735.1. Lineage (NCBI taxonomy): Eukaryota > Metazoa > Chordata > Mammalia > Carnivora > Ursidae > Ursus > Ursus americanus. The sequence continues at coordinate 54,759,233 of NC_142135.1, read as the reverse complement.
GAGAACAGAAATAAAAACAAAATAGAAAAAAAAAATCTTTGCAAGTGGGCATATATTTTGGGTTACAGAATTTAAGTGTAGAAACGAAAACAGAACAGGTGAAGTAAAGCTGTACCTATGAACAAAAATAAAGCCAATATGGTCAAGTAAGTTCATGAAAGCACGTGAAAGCATAAACCGAAGTATCTTTGGTGTTCAAGAAGTTGACGGCTTATTAATGCAGAGCTCAAAATATAAGAGGTGATGTTTTTCGTGACACCTGAACTTTATTTTTTATGTACACAGAAGGAAATTTCAATATTCATGAAATTGCATGTTTCCAAAACTGAAATGCATTCCTTCATATGCCAGTTATGGTTTTATTAAAATAATAATAAAATGTAAAAATTAAAAGTAAAGAATATGCTCTGGTATTTGACATTTTTTATAGGATGCTATTGATAATTCTTTCTAAAAATTGTAAAACAAATATTTCCTTACCAACTGAGTTCATCTCTTCTTGGAATCACACTGATTTTTCTTTTGCTTGATGAAGTTAGAAGTGAAATATCTGATTTTATTTCCGATCAGTGGACCACACAGTTGAGTGAATTTTGTTTTGCATATGAGTCACATAAAAATGATGGTATCGTTTTGTTGCTGTGAATAGAATGAAAAGAGCATAAGACAAAACAGTATCTGCCTTTGGTTTATTTTCGAAGTGGAATGTAAATATTGTCTTATTACAGCAAACACATAAACAGCAGAAGTTAATTTAAATTTTTCAAACTCAAAAAAAATCTTTCAAAAGTTGGCTCAAGGGGCGCCTGGGTGGCACAGCGGTTAAGCGTCTGCCTTCGGCTCAAGGCGTGATCCTGGCGTTATGGGATCGAGCCCCACATCAGGCTCCTCCGCTATGAGCCTGCTTCTTCCTCTCCCACTCCCCCTGCTTGTGTTCCCTCTCTCACTGGCTGTCTCTATCTCTGTCGAATAAATAAATAAAATCTTTAAAAAAAAAAAAAGTTGACTCAATATTTAGACTATATTTAGAACCTATACATTTTCACCACCACCTTTAAGGTTAATATACACAGATACTTTTTTGTTTCTTGTTTTCTTTCTCTTTCCTTCCATTGCACGTGCCCCATTTTGGTTTGTGGTGCTCTCATCACTGAAGTGCTACTATCCACTCAGCTCCTTGTCCAAGACCCAATTCTTGTTACTCTTATTACCTTAGAGAAAATGTCTCAGTTCCTCTATTGTCCTTCTTTCTAAGTAGTGATATGTACCAAAACTGTGGAACCAGGATTTTAGCAACTGACTGTTTTGCAATTCCTCTCCCATGGTATTTTCATTTTTCATTGTTTATGTGATCAAGAACACAAAACCTGGGAAAATTCTGAGAGTACCAGCTGGTGGACAATTAAGGAAACACTTGCTGAAGTCCATACATCATATAATTATCCCCGCCATCCGTACTGTCAAATAGAGTCAGCAACCACATACTTTGTTTCCCACGAAAAATAAAACATCTCCACTCCTCCCCCAACCGGCCCAACCACCACCACAATGCTGGGATTAATTTATATCAGGGAAATAGGAAAAATTCTGTGAGGCAAGGAAAATAGGGCTCTCTTCTGATATTGATCAGATCCTCTGGGTTAAAACAATCAGTGAAATCTGTCTAGTATGATTATATTTGCTCTTAGGTAGAGGTAAGTGTTCAAAGATGATTGTAGGAGTGATATCAGAGTATACATTTTTATTTCTCCTTGTGTATATATAAAAGCATGTCAAAATCTGCATAGGATTTTATGCAATTAATAGCACATCCACATGGATCTATGTCTAGATCAGAGATCTCCCCTATTAGGAAATATTTGTGAGGACTTTAGTTGACTCGATCCATTGAATACTTAGACCTACTCAGTGAGAATGTTAAGTAGAAGTCAAAATGTACCATAATTTTCCTTGAACTAAAAATTCCATCAACAATTGTCTCTTAGTGAAAATTCTGCAGGTTACCTTTGGTTAATCAGAGGAACAGAAAACATCTGTCAAGTTCTTGTGTTGGTTCAAAGCATATTTCTGTTCTCCCACCACCCACTTCCCGCATTTTCTTCTGGCAGCTGTACTTTCTGCTAATCATTTTCTCTAATACCTCTCTGGAGATATTTGTTCAACTGATATCTAAATTTGACACTGGAGTTAGCTTGCATTAAAAAAAAGCTACAATTGTTAAAGGTGTAAATAAATAAATAAATAAATATACTTGATGACCTGTAACTATAAATAGAGCTTACTCCACACTTCCTTTTAAACGACATCTTTTATACTGGAGAATGGTGCTTTTGTCAAATTTAGTCATATGTGATTCCTAAAATTGGGAAAGTAGAGTCTTCTGGTTTTTTTAGGAGGCATTGATTCGTGAAAATTCACATTTTTTTAGTAAACACTATAACTTTTGCCAGAATATACTCAGAAATTGCATGATAGATGATTTTATGATTCACACACTTTTGCTTAATCTTCATACTAAAAAGTAATTCAACTGTGTTCTGGACCACTTAATTTAACCAATTTTATTATAAGTATGAAGCCAATTATTTCTATCTATTGAGAATGTTGTTAACTTGGTTTTTGAAAAATGATCATATCTGCCATGAAGACACTATGAAATTTTTTCATGTTGATAAATACTGATATGTAACTATACATAGTGAATTATGAAACAATGAAATAGGAAATAGGAATTTTGGCTATTGGAAAAGAAAATTATGGGTTTTTTCAGCCCACTCAATGGCAGGTAACCTAAGTCTTTTAAAATAAAGATATGCAGCACTCCTTTATGACAGCTAACTTCTTTGTTTTTTCTCTAGATAAATTTCTCTAAATGATTATCAACATTTCTATAATCTTTTTTGTTATTGTTTTTTAAGAGTGTTCAAAAAATGTCTTGATGTCTATTAGCAATTAGTTCTATAAATTCCTTTTTTTAAAGATTTTATTTATTTATTTTGGGGGGGAAACATGGGGGGAGAGGGTAGAGAGAAGGGAGAAGGAGGCTCCTCCCCAAGCAGGGAGCCTTCCCTACTCGGGGCAGGATACCAGGACCTCGGAATCATGACCTGAGCCGATGGCAGCCGCTTGACTGACTGAGCCACCCAGTTCTATAAATTCTTATAAATTCTTGTGAAATATAAGCTGCCTTCATTTTGGATCCATTCTAGAAAGCTGAGTTTATATTTTGCAACAACGTAGACACCTACATTATTTGGATACCATGCCAAAACCAGGCAAAACTGAATTTACTTTGCAAAATAATATCTTTCTGGAATTTAAAATATCCTTTGCTTTATATGCCAAGTTCTGGTAGCTTTAATTTTGATAATACTAGGGAAAATCAGCTTACCACAAGAGGAAGAAAATTATATGAGTAACTTAAAAAAAATTACCATTGAAACATAATTCTCACTTAAACATGGAATAAAATAAAATTCCATTGTCATTAGAACAAAACCTCTACCATGTACCTAAAATATGTTTGCTGTTTTGGAAAATATGTTGTTAAATGCAAATTTGGTATCCATGAGATCTTGTGTAGTCAATGACTGGTTCGTATATAAAACTGAGTAGTAATTAAATTAGTTAATGACATGTAAAGCACTATTTGCAAGCAGCCTAGAAAACTGAACTGCTTCAACTTACATTCTACAACAATGTGGATACCTACCTATCTCATATATTTGCACCAAATGCAAATTGATTAAGGTCCCAAATTCTAACTCAAAACTTTTCTCTAATTTTAAAGAGTATATAAATGTAAAATGTAGATTATGCTTTCAAGCTAACAGCACAATAAACAACATTCTACTTTGAGTTACTTTAAGCTTCAAAGTGAAATCATGCCTTACGGGGTGCCTGGGTGACTCAGATGGTTAAGCATCAGGTCCTGGGATGAAGTCCCATGTTGAGACCCCTGTGAGCCCCAAGTTGAGCTCCATAGCAAGCCCCACGTTAGGCTCCCCACTCAGTGGGGAGTCTGCTACTCCTTTCCCTCTGCCTCTCCCCCCCACCCGCTCATGTGTGAGCTCTCTCTCTCTCTCTCTCTCTCTCTCTGTATCTCTCTGTCTCAAATGAATAAATAAAATCTTTAAATAAAAAAAAAAAACTATGCCTTACTAATCTCAGTAACAAGTTTACTAGTATAGTATAGTACAGTACAGTATGATATATTCATTTTAAGGTCCATACTTAACTTCTTTTTATTATTGCTATTATAATGCATTTGCTTTTATTCAAAGTCTTTTTTTGGCCTCTTTTCTTTTTGAATTTTTTTCTCATTGATTTTCAATTTATCCATTATTTCAACCCTTAATAAGTTAGTGTCTTTCCCTAATTATCTTCTCCCATCTATATTTTCTCCATTTTAACATCAGATTTTCAGTCTATGGCAAACTGTTTCGTCCTTGGAATGATAATAGGGATTCAGATTCAACCATTTGTTTATTCAACAAAAATTTCTTGAGCATTCTGTTAGTCTTTTTGCCCCTTCAGATCTAATTTTCAACCTTCTCTATGCTCTCATTGCCCCAGAAAGCTGGCCTTTATGGTCTGAATCAATTGGGCTCCAATCCGTCAGTCTTATGATTGGGCTTATGTAATGGTACTGGCATGAAGTAAGAGGTTGTAGCTGCTGCTTACCCTACCTGAGCCAGCTGCCTGTAAGGCAGCTCTCTCCTATAGGTAGAACTCTTCTCCCATGTTCCAGTAACTCCTGACTCCCTTTGCTCTTTATGACCTAAGCAACAGCTTCCTTCTTGTCAGTTTCTCCTAAACCTGTCTGTACTTTGTAAATGAATTCTTCCAATAAATTTCATTAATTGGGGATGCCTGGGTGGCTCAGTCAGTTAAGCATCTGCCTTTGGCTCAGGTTATGATCCCACGGTCCTGGATGAGTCCCACATCAGGCACCCTGCTCAGCGGGAAGACTGCTTCTCCCTCTGTCTGCCGCTCACCCTGCTTGTGCTCTCTCTCTCTCTCTCTCTCTCTCTCTCTCGCTGACAAATAAATAAATAAAATCTTTTTCAAAAATTTCATGAATTGTCCCTTTGAATGTGTCATCTATTTTCCGATAGATCTGATCTCCTACTCTGTGCCTGAATTCATAGTCTTTTCTACATATAGTTTTGTAGATTTTATGAATAAGTTAATAATACAACCCATATTTTATTCATAAAGAAACAAAGACTCAAAAGGTTTAAAAAACTCTCCCAGATACTCACCCAATATAGAATATACCCAAAAATTGAATCATGGTATCCTACTCAAAGTCTAGCACTCTTTTTCCTGAGGTTTAGTTTTCTCCTACTCCCCCTGAATGTCTTTCCATTGGTAACATCAATGATTATTTACTAAGAACCTATAGTACATTGTAATGTATTGAAACTGTATCAGGCTAAATTCATAGGTATATAGGAACAATAGACATGCACCTGACTTGTAATCATTTTGTTCAAGAATCTCCAGTTATGAACACTAGAAAGGGGTCACATTTTTCAGTGTTAGTATCAACACTGAATTTAAGAACTGTCTCCTTATGGGTCTTTGAAAGCATCAGAATTAGGATTCCTTTTGTTTATCTTTGTTGACATATTAAATAGAGAGTTGGACCAATGGATAGACAGACAAGACAAGACAGCAAACTATGACCGAGATCCAAATGCTAACCATGGAGAGAGCACCAGTTTATCCAAAACTCACAGAGTCCGTTTATTGGCAATACTAGCAGGTGGAATCTAATGAAGGAATGTAGATTCTGAGGTTCAATGGAGCTATAGAGATCACCTGGAAAGTTGTCCACAGACAGTAAAACTGTAAATTCCGAGGGAGATGGGAAACAAGAGTACTCGTAAAAATTAGGTAGGAATCCAGAATGCTATATACTCTTCAGATTTGTTCTGAGGAGTAAATAAAATAGCATATGTGAAATATGCAACCTAGTGCTTGTCACAAAGTATAGTATGGTATAACAAATGACACAGAGAAAGCCACCAATAATCACGCCTCTAAGAAGATAGACTCAAGAGGAGGTTGGGTCTAAGATACAGGGCACCATATGGCAGAGATCTTAACTAGGATAAAGAGAAAATGGGAAATCAAGGAATGAACTGATATGGCTCAAATATAAACACCTACCTTGCATACATGTGGCCCCCACACAACATTGCAACAGAGAAACGGTGCCTGCTAACAACTCTTCCACAGGCTTCTCTCCACCGACGCTCTGAGTCCCTTAGACTACTTGAAGTTCTAAATTTATGATACAGATTAGATCCATTTTTCCCACATCTGACCTGTGGCCCAGAATTAACAGTTTCTTTCTAATCAACACCCTTATTTTGAAATCTCAGGTGTTAGGAAATCTGACAAGTCATTATTGTTCATGAGATAAGAAGGACTTTTAGGTTTAATGTTTTTTCCTCAAGATGTTTGTTAACCTAAGTCATCTTTAATTGTTTAAATATTTTAATGTTTAGGGGAACTACTCCCATCTGTAGAATTTATTTGTAAACATTAGCAACACAGAGATGGTAAGTTTTGGTGTTTTTGTGGAGGGTGACTTGCTTCTCAGAGCCTTATGAGGGAAAAAGCCAAGATACAGGTGTTTGGGGAATTATGTTTCCATCCATGCCTCCGCAGGGATTATCATTCTTCCTTGATCTGAGCCAGAAAATTCAGTTGTGTTCAAGCAAATTATTAAGTTATCCATAATTATTTGTTATTCAATTTTTCTAAATTAATTTGTACATTTAATATAATTCTTAATCTTAAATAGCCTTAATTTTTTGGATTTTTCTTCTTGGAATATGACAGAAATTAGTAGTAAAATTAATTTAGAAAAATAAAGGGAATATTTTAAGATGTATGAAAAGGGGAGTAATGAGGGTATACAAACATATAAACTACACAATTCATTAAGATTAAAGCAAGTCTAATTAACAGTGTATTTTAGACTGATGCACAAACTTTTAGACAGATGTACAAACTAAAAGAATAAAATAATAAATTCAAGAATATCACTATAGGGGTGCCTGGGTGGCTCAGTCAGATAGATTAAGCTTCTGCCTTTGGCTCAGGATTCCAGGGTCCTAGGAGGGAGCCCTAAGTCGGGCTCCCTGCTCAGTGGGGAGTCTGCTCTCCCTCTGCTCCTCCCCCACAGCTCCTGCTAGCTCTTTCTCTCTCTCTCTCAAATGAATAAATTTAAAAATCTTTAAAAAAAATAACGCTATACACACATATTAATACACACATATTCTATATATATATAACCTATATATGTTTATATGCATGTGAAAATACATATATAATTAAAGGGAGCATCATAAAAATGAAAATAATTGTGTTGGGACCATTTATTAGCATTTGAAAAAATGCAGGCAAATATAACAAACAATACTCTATAAATGCTAATTTAAAATAGTCAATTAAAAACTACAGAACACTAGCCAAACAACTGCAAGACTAAACAAAAATAATATAATATTTATTTAACTCTAAAGAGGTAAAAACTTTTAAAATTTGAAATTATAAATAAAATCACAAATAAAAATATTAACAAATTTGGCCATTAAAACTGCCGAAGAGTAAACAGCATAAAATAAAAAAGAACAGAGCCAAAGGAGAATATCTGTATCAAATGTTAATGTTATATAAAGAATTCTTATTAAGGGAAGAAAATGAGAAATAAAGACAAAGGATGTTATATAGAGTTAAGGCAAAAGGAAATATCTTTCAGAAATTAGAAATCAAACAGGGAAAAATAAACAAGGCATTTTCTAGTAAAGAAATGCAAATTAAAACAGCAATGAGGTATTTTTAGTTATTATGATTTAATAAGTATTTTTTTGGTTTTATTTTGACTCAGTGCTAGTGTTATTGCTATTCCTGGTGCCTGTTTAAGTTGATAAAAATCATCCAGAGAAAAAACTAGAAATAGCTTTCAAAACTATAAAATATTCACTTTTTAATTCAAAATCAAATTTCTTAAAACATATAGTAAGCATATAGGCTCAGCCTGATTCTAAAATAAGACATGATCTTTAGAGAAAAACTTTAGGGGCGCTTAAGCTGACCGACTCTTGGTTTCATGATCTCAGGATGGTTACATGGAGCCCCAGCACTGAGTCCCCAGCGGGGAGCCAGGCAACCCCCAGCCCAGCGGGTAGTTTTCTTCCCCTCTCCCTCTGCACCTCTCCCAGTGCACACACTATAAATAAATATATATATAAATAAATAAATAAATAAATAAATAAATAAATAAATAAATAAATGTTAAAACTTCGAATGGCAGAGAATAAAAAGGAAAAAAAAACCACTCTAGTAATCATTCATAACCCCTCATACAGAATTAACCACAGATAAAATTCTGGTAAAATTTTCCTGATATTTTTGCACGAATACAAAATTTTATGTTGTGAAGTTCTTAATATATAAATGTATGTGTGCATAATACAGCTTTGGTCTGCCTTTTCATTTAAATCATTAAAACGTGTTGACAAGAATCATTTTAATGTTATATAGTCCTCTACTGTATGTTCATGCCATGATTTATTTAACCGTTTATTATTGGACATTGAGGCACTCTTCAAATTTCCACTGTTTAAATAATAATGCTCTCCATAATAGCCAAAGTTCAGAAACAATCTAAAAGTTTAAAAGCATGAGTGGTTAAGATAGAATACATTTAAGCTGTACAAATTAATAAAAAGTCTGCAGTACCTTGGAAATATGCTTATGACACAATGTCTACACATCAAATTCCAGTTCAGTTTAGCTCTTCTAAGAAACTTTGCCTGGTACATCACATTGTACCAGCATTAAATGTTCGTCTCACTTCTATTTAATAGGTAGGAATTGCAGGCTTGTCCTGCTCTGTACCCCCAGTTGCACAGTGCCTCTATTTCAGGCACCCTGTGGGCACCCAGGATATGTTAATTATATGACTGATTGAGTAAATCTGCTAATGAAAAGACTAAAAAAGGTTAACAAAGCTTTGCTCACGTTCTTTTTTCTTGTTGGTTTCCTTTCTCTTGTTAGCATGTACGCATACTTTAATCTTGGGCTTTTGGGCTAGGAACGAATGATGTTCAACAGATTTGGAAACTATCCCACCTTAATTCTATCCTGAGGTTACATTTAAAGAGCAACGCTTCAGTGTGAGGATGTCGGTACTACAGATTTGCTTCTTTTTGCCTTGGCATACAAGGACCAACATTGCCATCACATGACACCTGTGATAACAGATGGCAGTCAGTCATGCTTTTAACCTTAATACCAAATTAGAATAGAAAATAATGCCGAGTAGCTCTCAGAAAATTTACTAAAGACAGCTTAGAGACTATGAAAATTCTGTTGAATTTCAACAATAATAAACTAGTACAAGATTTTTTTTTTTTTTTTTTTTTTTTTTTTTTTTTTTGTCTTCAGCAGTTTAGAAAGTCCTAAGTAATGATCTATGGTGAAGATAGACGCGAAGCCTCAATTTATTTTTCATCAGGTTCATTTCGTTCATGAATGAGATACGGTAGAAGATTTAGGAGTGCTCATTCTTGCTGTTTCATCCAAGGGTCCAGCACTTGGCTATACTGTGCCCCATGCAGGTACAGTTTTGCAGCCCAAATCATCGCGAACATCCCGGCTTCTCTGAACTGTGCATGCAGTCCAGCAAACCGTCTATCCTTGGCTTGTAACTGTCAACAGAAGGGGAGCCTTGTGGTCACACACGAGGGCACAAGTCACCCAAGTCAAAGGACAAGGAAGAGATGGGATATTTATTATTTCTGTCAATGTTAAAGGGAAGATTTCTGCTTTTTTTGTCTTCTAAAATTATGTACACCCTGCTCCGCAGACTTTGAAAGAAAGCAGCAAATTTGAAAAAAAAAAAGTGGAAAACTTATCATAAATATTAACTTCTTCTGCGGAAGAGATTCTGCTATTTATGAATGATTTCGCTGTTTTGGTGACTGCATTATAGAAGTCTTACATGTCAGCTTATGCATGCACGTAATTAATTGTTCCTTCAGGGAAACAGTCTCTTCACTTAAGGGTGAGAGAGGAAAACACTATGTCTCTTCCTACAAACAAGGCAATGAGAGCTGAAATAAAAGAGGACTTTTTGTTTTGTTTTCTCATGCATGAACCCACACATGTACACACACACATGCGTGTATACACAATAGTCACAGATGCAGCGCCTTCAAAGATTTGGAAAAAAGCGTGGCATTCTCAGTAGTCCGTGACATAAATTAAATGCCTGACTTTACACTCTCCAACTAGTTTCATGGAATTACTATTTCCCCTACTGCTCTTACATCATAATTTGGGTCAATAAATATCCCATTGGGCTATAAGTTTCCTAAATATAGAGACAGTATCTCATTCACCATAGCAGCCACAGCACAGTTCAAAAATGTGAATCCCATGCTAAGTATGAAAAGCAAATTCTACTTAATTTTATATTTTGTTTATAGACTATTTCTACCACATATAAAACCAAATTATTAAAGTTTAATGTTTATAAACTCAACAAATTTGTATAATCATAATATTCTGAATTACGTCTGTTTTTCAAATTTTTTCTCTCAGATTTGAGTTTCCTTTGATTCTTGAGAGAATCCTCAAAGTTATTGATTTGAAATATCATCCGTTAGTGTAACCTGCCAAACCTAGAACTTTTCAAATAGCAAATCAATATATACCTAGAGACATTAAAATATCCTATATATTTATCATGGTAAGTAATGGTTGCTGAGGACTTACACGGTACCAGGTCCTGTGCTATTTCACAGAATATTTAAAAACCATCACTTGAGGTGTCTCTCTCTGGTATTATAATCTACATTTTATACAAAAGGAAAACTGTTCTGAAGAGATAATAACTGGTCTAGGGTCACAACACCGTATCAACTGGAGCTAGAATTCAAACCCCTTTTTCCCTGATTCTAATGCTTCCAGTCTTACATACGTTGCTCTGTTGTTTGCTTAGTGATAATTATGTACCTTTCTGATGTTCTCTGGCTCCACCATAATAAGGGCCAGGAAACTGCACTGGCCTAATTCTGGTCTTCATAGCACCCTAGGAAAACAAAACAAACCAAAACAAAGTAATTTTTAACTTACTCTATCTGAATGACCAATGTTGGGATCAAAGACCTGTGGCCTCTTTAAATAAGATTTTAATCAAAACAAATATGTATTTATCCGGTTAACATTTAATGAGCCCCTACTATCTGTGAAGCATTCTCTATACATACATAAATTCTGTAGTTTTTTATTGAAGCAACATACTTATGTTATCCACAACAGAGTACATACCTGTGATGGGATTTGGTTTGATGGGTATGGCCAATTTTCATATAATCTGTAACCTTTATGAATAAATAAAACAAGCAATTTTTAGCAAATATCTTTTTGAGTAAAAGCGAATGCAACAAAAATAATACAAGCAATCACGAATGAGAGCATAGGAAGTTAAGCACTAAATCTGATCTAGGACGGAAAAACAGTAAATTCTCGCACAGTACCATAGTTTTATACTTGATCTCATACAATGATATGTAAATGCAACAACCACAACTAAAGAATATTCTTAGAAAGGACCTCACGATAAATACGTCCCATTAATGTCACAGAAACATGTCAGTCGAAACAGATATTTTCATACGGAATACTTGGATTTTACAAATTTGAGCTTCTTTTACAAACCTGTGAGTGAAATTTATGGCACCATCTCAACAAAAAGAACCTCAAAGATTAAACCTGCCACATCAAGCTTTCTGACATCCACACCCTGGACTGTGTATCCATCTCCTATACATTTATCCTTCTTCGGAACAAAATAGCTAGACAGTCAGCTAACTTTGGCCAAGAGTACTTTCTTCTTATTTCTTAAGAGAATGAAGAAATGTTTCTCCTTCACTGATATAGACTTTATTTTATTCCTTTGTATTCAAAGAAAAGAACATTTGTTTACCAAGCGGCTACTAGGAAAGCAGCATAATTGCTCGAAGCGAAGGCTGGATCCCGTCTGTAGTACTGGTCTGCTCTGAAGACTTGGGCAAGTTACTTCATCTCTCTGTGCTTTGATTTCCTTCATCTGTAAAGTGGGGCTAATAACAGTACCTACCTCAGTGGGAAGCTGAGCAGACAGATAAGACAATGTACATAAAGCCCTCACCACTATGCCTGCCACGTGACGAACATCGTCAACAAAGACAAGAATTGGGGCGCCTGGGTGGCTCAGTCGTTAAGGTCCACCTTCGGCTCAGGGTGTGATCCCAGGGTCCTGGGATGGAGCCCCACATCGGGCTCCCTGCTCTGCTGGGAGCCTGCTTCTTCCTCTCCCACTCCCCCTGCTTGTGTTCCCTCTCTCACTGGCTGTCTCTCTCTGTTAAATAAATAAATAAAATCTTTAAAAAAAAAGATGATAAGAATGGTGTCTATCGGGGCGCCTGGGTGGCTCAGTCTTTAAGCGTCTGCCTTCAGCTCAGGGCATGATCCCAGAGTCCTGGGATCGAGCCCCACATCAGGCTCCTCCGCTGGGAGCCTGCTTCTTCCTCTCCCACTCCACCTGCCTGTGTTCCCTCTCTCGCTGGCTGTCTGTCTCTCTGTCAAATAAATAAATAAATAAATAAATAAATAAATAAATAAATAAATAGAATGGTGTCTATCAACCTCTCCGTACCTGTGTCTTGTGAGAAATAAACAGTTTTCCTATTTTGACCCTCCCCTTCTCTCTCCTGCAATCTCTTAGTAAATGAACTGTTTTATTTCATGTGGAAATTCCAACTGAGCCCCTTCTCTGGGACCCTTCAAGGAAGGGGAGGATAATATTAGACACAGAAAGGTATCCTGATGCATCTTGAGAACATATGTTAAGTGAAATAAGGCAGTCACAGAAGGACAAGTACCTCGTGATTCCATTTGAGACACCTCAATAGCCAAACTCATAGAAACAGAGAGTAAATGGTGGGTAAGGGTGGTGGGGAGAAGGAAATGGGGAGTTGTTCAATGGGTATAAAGTTCCAGTTAGTAACATGAAAAAGTTCTAGAGATCAGCTGTAAAATATTGTGCCCATAGTTAAGAGTAGAGTACTGTACACTTAAAATTTGTTAAGAGGGTAGATATCATGTTTTTTTTACCACAATTTTTTTAAAGTATCCTGAGCTATGATAAAAAGGTCAGGCCAATAGTAGAAATATGTGCTTCCTGTGCATTCCATTTGTTCTTATTAAATCCCGAACAGAGACCCAAAAGATACTTTGAAAACTCAACATTAGAAGTTAAAAGTTATCTGACACTTTGAGTCAGTTTCTTCCAATCTGTCAGCTGCTGTCTCTTAGAGAAATTTTATGCCCTGAAGCAGTTGGGCCACACAATAATTCTTAAGTGTGACTTCTAGGAACACCCACTTTACACAATACCAGCATTAAACATCCAAAATCCTAAGCTGTAAAATACAAGGGTAATGGAACCAAGAGGATGAAGATTTGGAAGGAGCTGTGATTCCAGCAATTTCAAAGCTGTTATTTAATTGTGAACCACTCATCTTTTCCCAAACACTTATTTCACAGATTAAGTAGGAGCATACAAATTGGTATTGTGGAATTTGGGGGGGAAAATGTGTTTCTCCTAAATATGAATTGTGACACTATGGACTGTTACAAAAATAAAGGGGCACAGCAAGGAATAGCAGTCACAGAAATTGGAAATGCAGAGCAGAATGATTACAAGTTTGTGTCATGCATTCTGTCATTTCTGATCATTTACAGATAAGACTTCCCATAGGAAAAAAGTCTATGAGCATATCGGCTCACAATTTCAGTTCTGAATTCAGTGAAGGAGTATCTTCACTGGCCTAATAAAATAAGGGAGAAACAGCCGCATCCTTCAAATGAAGACCACGTTTATTAAACATTTAAAATGGGAAGGAGTCAAGGAGTGATAGGTTGTAAGTTGACTAATTTAGGCAAGGTCTTTAAAGGTTATTTCTTTATCCTTGAATAAGAATATAAATGTAAAAAAAAACAACACCAAAAACAAATGCTGTAAAGACGTTGAACCTCGTAATTGATATCCCGATTTACTGTGAAATTTTACTTTTTTTCACATTATTGGACCTTTCAGTTTTTCAATATTATGAAATGTATTTCTTAACATGACATGATTTTTCCTACTGGATATTTACTTTTGTTATTTAGAAGATAGAAATGTAGATGTAAAAATATTTTAAACCTACAGCTATAAAAGAGAATCCTTGCAAATATAATATCAGCATTCTTGATCTGTTTTAAAATAGATATGTACATTTTGATACCTATCAAACACTTAATAAAAGATGACTCCTCAAGGCAATTTGCAAACTATGGTTTCATCCAGATATATGTCAGTGTAAATCAGGAACCTTCAGCTCACCGTTTTTCTAAACAAGTATGCCATAATCTTTGCTAGCTCTGTTTCCGTGAGGCCATCATAAATCTACCACACTGCACTGTCGCCTCAGAATGCAGTCACAGATTCAAATACTTGAAAGCATAGTGAACTATACATACAGCGAGTCTATATCAAGAGTTGGTAATATCCTTCACCCTCACCTGTGGGGTGTTTTTCATTTTCACAAAATCTTAATATACATGCACCCATCATGCTGAAAAACACCCCATTATTATCACACTTCATTGAAAAATACCTTTGCTATTAGTCTATAATATGAAATAGGAATGGACACTCCTTTTACTGTACACACATATATGGTTTGCATATAACGTCTACTACATTACCCAAGGTGGACTTTAGTGAATTGAATGCAACATTGATTCAAATCGCAGAAAACATTTTTTTCTCAATTTGCTGCTACTGATATTTAATTTGCTTTGATCTAAACATGTTAACATTATCCAAGTGGAAGAAGCAACTAAGATTCGTTATTATAGATTTATTTCTAACGGTGAAGGTGTCTACTGAAAAAAAAAAGTAAAATAAAAGGCATAAAAGTATTTAATTTTCAGTCTTCAAACTTAAACGGTATATTAAAATCAGAAAAAAAAATGTAAACCTTTGCCTTTTCTGGAATTATAGTTTATAGTTTTGTATTTATTGAATGCATTCATAGGCTCCCTTAGGATGTGAAATGTATGGAAATATATGTGCATTGCTAAAGAAAGAACTAAATTTATTCTTTCCCCACATCATGCTCTTCTTTGCAGTAGAGGTTTTTAATTCAATACAGAGCTAGAATGAGATGGAGCCAATTTCCTGGTCTATATGTGTGACAAATGCTGAAAGTGGCACAAGATTAACAAATTAGTTGAAGTATAGATCTTAAAGGATTTTTTTCTGTGTCTCTAAATCAAAATTCATACTTTATTTGAAATGAAACCTTCTTTAGAATTCAATAATGACTAAAGGTCTTTTATTTCTCTGTATTTAAGATAAAAGGATAGGATGTATGACAACTACTAGCATTTTTGAGCAAATATTTTTATTTGTAAGAAAGCTTACAAAGATTATATATTTGGAATTTGAAATGATTTTGACTGTAATCCTGCATCTTGGGTTAGTCACCGCAATGTGTGATTTGGAAAAGACAAAACATTCTTTTCTGAATAACTAGTTATTCCCCCCAAAGAAAAGCATAAAATGAAAAGCAGGGGTAAAATTTATTTATTTCTGTATTTTTATAGGTAAAAGCAATGTTTAAAATGTTAGGTGCTGGATCAATGTGCCTCCTTTTCTAATAGCATTTGTTAGCCTGCTTTTAAGTAAAAACTATCAGGCGTGGCTGTTTTACCTAACCTCAGAATCATGTGCTTGATGTAATCCAGATATCTGACACCAAACAATAAAAACATCTGTGACAATAAAAGCATGTAACCGTTGTGGAATTGTTTAATTTGGGAGAAAATGGCTACCTTTGATAATCATACGTGTGTGAATTGATTTCTCCTCTTTGTCGAGAAACTTTTCTATTTTGCAAATGGTGTTTTTTGTTTTTTGGGGTTTTTTTTTAAAGGAATCAACTTAGGACTTGGAAGAGCTTTTTAAAAGGTGTTCTGAAATACGTGGTTTGGATTTGGCTCACTCATTTCTGGTTTAGAGGCTTGTCATAGTCCACCTGTTTTTGCTTGGGCTTAAATTATATAAAAATACAGCATTTTAAAGCAAGTACAGCCTTACTTGTTGTACCCAAACATGATAACATGCTTAAAATTCAAGAAGAGTTCTATGCAGGTTGTACGTCTCAGTCACCCAATCTCCTTTCACATATCTGTTCATGTTGACAGACTATGTCATAATACATCAACAGAAAGATCAGCACAGAAGAACAAAATTTCATCGCCTGACAGCAAGAGGAAAACTGATTTTCAGTATTAAATTAGTAAAAATATATCATTACCTCACCTGCAATAAGTCTACTACCTTTAGCAGATAAGGAGCCTGCTATAATCACACAAGTATATGCAAAGACAATTAGGTTTGCTTGTACGTTTGGCATCACCCTTTGACTGACAGCCTGTTCTCATTTTATCTTGTATGTGTTATTTTTTTTTTATATCTTGGAAGCAACTTAAAGAATTAAAAGCAATTTCTTAATGAGATATGCAGTATTACATATGTAAAAATATATATCTGCCAAATGTTTGGAGGACTGTCTATCCTATACCAAGCATAGGCAGAAACCTATTGACCATTGAAATGGAAATGGGTATTTAAACTTCCGATAAAAGTTAGGTACCTTTTTCATATAACATCTCGCTCTGTTTGAATTTCAGTAGAAATTTCACAATACCTGTAATAAATAATGTCTTTTGCAGCCCAGGGCATCATCTGCCACTTAGGCTTTAATTTTGCCCCTGTTTGAACACTCTACAACATATGCACTTCTCTTTTGTCTATTATCCTAGAGTTGTGCTATTCCCAAATATTGACATCATCTACTTTTATCAGCATTAACTGCTCTGAAGCTTCCCAGGCTCATGCTCAGCTCTATTTCTTCCTATTGATTATCTTCCTCACTCCAGCAGGTAGCTAGCCAGCGAGGCTGTCCTGAGAAATAGCTTCCAATGACTTTATACGCACAATTTACACGGAATTGTTTAAAGAAGATATTAGCCTCAATACAAATCAGTGAAGCTCATTTAGTCAATACTGCACAATTCTGCTGTTGGCACCCTGTCACATGCTCGTCTTTACAGTCAGCTGCCGTACCCAGTCTGCACATTAGCTATAGTATTTAGTTTCATATTAAAATGAAGCCGGGTTTTTTCGCTTTTGCTTTCCTTTTTGAAATCTTTTCAGTGTACTTTTTACATCACCTCACTGAGCCATGTGATAGTAATATATTTTGAAATATAAAAACCTGAGATTAAATGTTTGATTTTTGACAGTGTTCTTAAATATAATAAATTCAAAAGGAAATACTGTTAAGTTAAAATGGAGTGTTTTTCATTAAGTCCAATCAAATGGTAGACAACAAAGGATCTTTTATTTGAGAATATGAAGTGAAAATGAAAACCAGAAAACCTTTACTAAGAAAAGGTCCAGCTAAATTATGTTGGAAGGAGGTCTCCAGATTGAGTTTGGGTGTTTCTTTTGCTAAAAGTGAATTAAACTAAGATATGTTATGAAGAAATATTTTACAAAGAAGCAAACTTAATGCTTTTTGGAGATGAAAATAAGGTCTAAGGACAGTTGACTTTGAAAATAATTCTAAAGAAAGATCACATATGAAAAAAATTGCCACAGCATCTGATCTTTTCTTATAATCATAACAGGGAAATGTTTGGGGGAAAGTAATGCTAGTCCCCTCTTTCTCTTCCATAGCAATGCTGTAAAATTCTAGAAGGGGTGTTTACATTTCAGAATTACTCCTCCTTAAACTACTGGTTTATGATAGTTAATGAGATGATATCCAAATGTTGAAAACAGGAAAATTCAAATGAAAATCTAAATGTGAAATATAATATAATGAAATAACTAAGCAACATAATACTACTCTGAATGTTTGTGCAAATATTGCAAAATGAACTGCAAGACATTAAAATTCTTCAGTGGTTGGGTAATATATAAGTGAAGGTTTACATATAAAAGCTTTAGCTATCAAAAAAGGGATCTTTATATCATACTATCCTAAATTTTTTTACTTGAAAACATCACTAACATCTTGGAGTGCATTTTGAAAAGTTGTCATTAAATCAATTTGCATATTTCTTTGCAAACTGAAATTCAAGGTAAGAAGAAAGCGTGGGGATCAAAATAGGCTATTTGTTATAAAATGCATCTTCCAGCTTTAGTGGCTGAGTGGCAGAAAGCTTTGGGGAATATGAATGGTAGAGAAAATAATAATTTCAGTTTTGGTGGTTTTTAAGAACTATATCTTTTTTGTGAGTAAAAAGAGTTGAACCAAATAACAATTTTAGTTGAATGATAGCAAATAACAGCATTTTGAAATTTAATATAGGAAAGCAATTAAAATGGAATTATGTAACAAATTATTGTGAATATTTCAATATTTTCCCTTTTTTTACTATAAAATGTTAAAGGTGATTTTTGTATGACCTTTGCTTTCATTTCTTTTCTCCTTAAATATCACTAGTTGGGAGCTAGAGCTCTGAAGCCCAGGTAGAAAAGACATGCTAAGAGATGGCCAGTCTATCCTGACCGTACATCTTCTCACACATTTATTGCAAACTGACACTCATATAACAGCTTTTTTTTAATCACAAAGATTCAACAAAAAACAATTCCAGTACCAAGGGAAAATCATACTCCAGGAAAGAGAAATGCCATAATTGCATATTCAGGTTGCATAAATGCAGGCATGGCAAAGATAATTGCAATATTTGTGTGTGACAGCATTTTACCATTTAAAGAAGTCAATAATCTAGATATGATAGTATTTAGGTGTAATTGTGTATATGTATGCATATATCATATGTTACATGCAATACACAATACAAATTCTAGCCCAAACCGAAATATATAAACATTATTAGTCTTATTTTGTTCAAAATATTCTTTGATGAATATGTTTTTATGTATAAAGTGTATCTCTAACAACTAAATTATAAGAGCTTCATGCTAGTCCATTTATCATGTGATATTCTTATATTCAATCAAATTGTGTGGTTTACATAGTCAAACGTTAGAACAGTCTCAATAAAGCAAATGCACACAAAACAATACAGGTTTTTAAAACTAACAGCAAAAAAATAGTCAGGTAAACATTTCACGTAAATTAAGATGCTGATTTTTTCCAAAAAACTTTTAAAATTATCCATGAAGTTTAAAATGTGAGTTTTGTTCTCAAATTATGTCAAAACATAAAATTTTCAAACGAAGATGTTTTATAGTAACTTCCAAAACCAACTAACTTTTTTAAAAAGTAGTTTTGATTAAGTTTCTCAAATATAAAGGAAAAACTTGTTTTCAGTTTAAGACCTGTCTATAGAGGAAAATATGATTCTAGATCTCCAATTTTTATAAGCCTTGTAAGTGCTTATATTTATGATGCATATTAAAAATTCATATTGGATCCACTGTGACTGGCTGCATAGATTACCAAGATGATGCCAAATAGCATGCATATCATCTCACTGAATTAGTTTTGTAGCAAAAAGTGCCACACCGAGTCCAGGTATCTCAAATAAATCTCTCTTCCATAAATATTCTGGCTAGTAGAACCTAAGCAGAAAGAACGTTTCACACTAAAAACTAGCTTTAAAAACAAGAATATTGAATTCTAATATAAGAATTCTATTTTATTAGCTTTAAAAACAAGAATATTGAATTCTAATATAAGAATTCTAAAATAAGAATTCTATTCTTATCTTTTTTAAAAGTATAAACTTACCCAAACTAAGTACCCATCCACACCTGTGCGTGCACACACACACACACACACACACACACACACACACACGTTTTGTCAGGAGAAATTACATTTTTATCATTAAAGTAAACTGAATATGAACCCGTTAAGGTGATTTACATTGTCATCTATGTAATTATACAGCTTTTAAAGGATGTAAACATTTCATTTAATCCTAATTTTACATATTGAATGTATCAATGAGTATTGTCATTATTAATTTTTATAAGGTGGAAATATTTTAAAACATCAACTAACACATACATCTATCCAAATTCTAAGACAATTAAATTTAGCTTAAAAAGATAAAATCGAACTAGATAGTTAATTGGAATATTTCATAACTTCTTTATCTTAAATACATATATCTCTAGAAACATATAAAGCACCATATTTAAGGAAATCAATATTACCCTTCTTATACATAAAGAGTACGTTTATGCATCTATTATATCCTTGGAAAATACATATATTCCATTCCATATGTGCAGCTATATAATATGTATAAATACAGATATATCATTATATGTGTCTTGTCTATCTATGCATTTTGTGCAGAAAAGAAAAGCATTCTTGTAATCTAGAATAAAGCAATACAGGTGTGTGTGTTTGTGTGTGTGTGTGTGTGTGTGTGTGTGTGTGTGAGTGGGTGTGTGTGTATGTGTGTGTGGAGGGAGAGCCGAAGGAAAAGAGTTGGTAGCTTCACAAAGAGGTATTAAAGGTAGAATATTAAACATGTTTGAAAATGAATATGAAGGCATTATGTTATATAAAGAAATATCATTGACAAATTTTTCTCTCTCCTTTTCCTCTCTCTATGTATGTGTGTTCTGCTGTTAACAAGAAAATGAACATTTGGGATGAAAGGAAATGATGACTGTATAGAAATTTAAAATAGGACACTTGAGTTAAATTTACTAAATTAAAATTTAAATCCAACTGGATTTTCCTTTCTGAATATGAAATAAGAACCCTACAATACGGGCATAAGAATCACAACATATTTTTAAATGTTTCTATTAAAAATTTTTCTCATGTAAATATTTGTATCATTAGTACCCTATAGTATCTTAAAATATTCTAAAGGCATGTATAAAAATATCATGAAATGAATCTGAAAGGATCATCTTTGTAGCATAAAGATCAAGACTTGAAGTAAAGACAAAGCTCCTCACCCTTTGACACAGACAGAACTGTTTCAAATCCTCTAGCTGAATGATTTTTACATACATCTACTTGTTGGTTTTTCAAATTTGTCATTTTTCAATACTCTAGGGCTGAAAAGGAGAAAACATGGGGTTGCATATCGAGAATTCATATCACTACTTAATAGTTAATATCTTGACCACCTTTAAGATTATTCATTTGGAGAGTTATAACCTCAGTAATTCCAGTGCTACAGCATTCAGGTGATGCTATTATATGTCCTCCACCAGAAAGCTACTTGTAGCAAGAATCCTTCACTAATACCTAGTCACCTAGATTCCTGAAGTCTTTAACTAAAAACCTATTTCTTTTTTTTTTTTTAATGATTTTTTATTATATTATGTTAGTCACCATACAGTACATCCCCGGTTTCCGATGTAAGGCTCGATGATTCATTAGTTGTGTATAACACCCAGTGCACCATGCAATACGTGCCCTCCTTACTACCCATCACCGGTCTATCCCATTCCCCCACCCCCCTCCCCTCTGAAGTCCTCAGTTTGTAAAAACCTATTTCTATATAAAAAGAACCCTATTTAACTTAACCATAAGGGTAGCAATGTTGTTGTTTGTCATGATGTTGACAAAAAGCAGTAGACAAAAAGTTATCTGTAACTCTCAAATGGACATATTCATCCCCTAATTCCTAGGTAATTAACAAGGATAGAAACTGCACCCTGCATTGCCTCCCTTCAAGATGGTAAGCTAATGATACAATGGAATCAGAGTAAGTTATAGGAGGAGGGAATGGGGGCATGGAAAGAGGAATACCTTTTTCTTGGTTCCACAAAGGGCTGAGGGCCTAATTATTTTTAAGTATAATCCAACCAACCTCTTCTCATGCTTAGTTGCACTGAGTGACACTATTTGTGATGCCCAGTGTGCTGAAACTGAGCAGGTTGCTGTCAGTTTAAAAATGACTATAATAAAAGTGACCATGAAGATGGATCTTGTGATTTTGCGTTTCTAATCAGTCATCTGTGAAGAACACTTTTGCTTTGATTCAGCAGACTGGTGACAGCCATGATTGATAGTGCACGAGGATGAAAAAAGGTTATTAACTGTCTTCCTATTAAGCTCAATGTATTACCCCTCTAGGTGCATCTCATACTTTAAGTTAAAGTACTTACTCAGGTAAGGTCAAGAATGAACTCTATGGAGATGGTATCCATTCTGCTGAAAATGAGCAAGGCATCCTTTCACTGATTTTTTTTTTAATTTAGCATTTAAACTACATTTAATTCTACTATCTTATTTTTATTGGCTAAAAAAGAGAAATGTCCTCCTTCCAAGAACATCTATACTGAAAACACTAAAAGTATAGAAAATAGCTTTGAATGTAAAGATTTGAATGTTGAGCTAACTAGCAACATGTGTGTGGCATGTACATAAGTCTATATTTAAGCAGATGGTCATCTAGTGTATAATCTGAGGGTATTTAGACACTAAAATTGATTTGTAATTAAAAAATAAATATGTGTATGGCATTTGCAAAAATTGTTTTAATTTTCAATAATCCATATATGGCAAACTTTAGAAATAACAATTTCTAAGAAAATTAAAGGATCTAGAAATTTAGATATTTGTTTTCATTTACAGATAATGTACTAATTTCATCTCATTTTAACTTTTTAAAATTAGAAATATTACATATAGATGAACATTGGAATGATGGTATCTGTTCATGTTTTTAATGAGTATAACCACACATCCATCACATATGGCATGATAGATCCCAAGGTATTTAAATTTTTTCAATAAGTCAGGGTACACCATTTATTAAATGAAATAATAAACTTTTAAATGTTCTCATACCTCCTGTGTTCATTTATTCTTACTGAAGTCAAAATGTACTGAAAGATTTTTGTATACTTCATTTAACTTCTCTTTAAAAACATTTTAAATTTACAAGTTTGGCTATGAAAGATAACATTAAATATATGCATTTTAATTTAAAATTATAGTACTGTATTTCTTACATTTCCCACTGTAAACACTCAGTACATGTCAGATGTAATGTGAATTAGCCAAAAACATTCAAGGATATCGATAACTTGGCACTGACGTAACCACTTAAACTACAACCAACTTTCAGCTCTCTGTGCTTGACCGTTCTTCATTGAAGGACTCTGCAGAGTAGCACAGAAAAAGAAAATG
Organism: Ursus americanus; assembly: GCF_024610735.1. Classification (NCBI taxonomy): domain Eukaryota; kingdom Metazoa; phylum Chordata; class Mammalia; order Carnivora; family Ursidae; genus Ursus; species Ursus americanus. The sequence continues at coordinate 54,735,960 of NC_142135.1, read as the reverse complement.
CTACCAGAATGTTATTAGAGTTTTAGTGCAGGGAAAATCACATTATATCCAAAAGTTTTCTCTAGTATATCATGACCTGTTTCTCCAGTGTCAGTTATTATACTCATTTTTGGTATGTAATAAATTATATTTTCAAAAGGTACTGTTTTAATATTAGGATCCATCAACAATGAAATATAGAGAAAGTAAGGAAATGAAGTTCAAGATTTCATTGAATTTCTCTTTAGAGCGACAAAAATTGGCTCTCTACCCTATTCTGCTTAATATTGCAATTGCTGTTTTGAGAACCTTTTCCAGGTCTCTAGTATTTTATGCATGCCAAGTATAACTTAAATACACACTGAAGGCCTCTTCATAAAAAATGTGAGATCAATATGAAAATTGTTTATTTAGTGAATTGTGTTTATGTGGAGTGGACTTAAAGGTACGTTTTAGAATTCATACAAGATTCTTTCAATATGACACATTAACCTCATTATTAAATGGATTTCTCTTTCTGCCCTATACAACTTCAGCAAACTTGTGCTCTCAAATTCAGAAAGCAACTATGAGATAAGTGATAGAGGGTGATACATGGTCAATGATAGCATTCTGTATTATTGTTCGAATATTTGTATAAGCTAATAAGAAATATGTTGCACGTTTCTCAAAAACATTGTTTGCTTTCAAAATAAAAAAAAAAGAAAAAGAAAAATCCAGTTTCAAACTAAACTATGTAAATTAACAAAGTGCTCTGAATTATTAGTGAAAGTCCTGTCTTCTTCTATTTGTCTACCTGGGAGTTCAAGGAAAATCAAGGAAATGCAAAGACAAAGTAGGCCCAAGAGGAATGCAGGGATTTCCTAGTTACCCATTTCCTAGTCTCCTCTGTTCCTTCTCTTTAGAGAAGATCTAGAACACACATGACACATAGTACACATTCTAGGAAAGAAGAAGGTAAAGGCAGTTTCAGGTAAAGTTTAGGTCATTTCCAAGGCAGTCAATTAGCATAGCTGAAATTGATGTCGAGCCATATTTTTTGCAGACTCCAACACTGGCAGACAGGAAAAGTTAAAAAATGTAACATTTTCTTTTATACTTTTGAAACTCCAGAACACAATGTTGCATTAATTTTGCTCAAGCAAGTGACAGAACCGGTGAAGAAATATCCCACACCTTTGTGCAAACCCTTTAAATCTGGTTCTGAGGTTATTGCAACTTGGTTTCATCTACTTGCTGGGGCACAAGGCGTCTTTAGTTTACAGTATCTAAGGCTTCGACTACTTTTAGCTTGAAACTCTCTCCCGAAGCTGTTCCACTCCTCTATGTATCTCCCCTTCTCCTCCTCCTCCTCCTCCTCCTCCTCCTCCTCCTCCTCCTCCTCCTCCTCCTCCTCCTCCTCCTCTTCCACCTCCTCCTCGTCCTCCAAACCTACTAGGGGACATAGGGTAAGGGTATGAACCCGGTGGTGCACATCTGTGTAGCCAGAACGTGGATGCTGACAGTTGCTGTCCACTCCCAGACTGTGTACCTGAGCGTAGTGGCCACTCTGCTCTTCCGCCCAGCCCACTTCTGCCTGCAGTGTAGCTGCTGTCACGCTAGCCGGTGATTTGATAGGCTTGTCGGGTTGCCATGGTGTTGACTTCTTGCCTCTGAGGAGCTGCCCAATGACTGGAGGTCTGGGATTAAAGCGGGAAGAGGCAGCGGCCACAGCGAATTTCAGCGGCAGCTGCAGCAGCTAGAAACAAGAAGCGAGAGGACGAGGTCTTTAGACTGCGTTCCCCTCATGCAGCCAGGGCGGCCAGCGAGGCGGGGAAGGAGAAGAGGCGTGGGGGGGGGGGTTTGAAATGGTGACTACTCGAAGCCAGAAGATACAAGGAAGGGGTTTGAGACCCTCTCAGGAATAACTCATAAGCAATCTGCACGCGCTGAGAGGGAAAATCTCCCAGAATTCGTTATTATTCACACAAGACATTACCTGGGCGGGTGGTGGGACTGGGAGTAAACGGTTGTTAAAAGGGATTTAAGTGGCTGATACACCTTCCCCCACACCCCACCCCTCATTGGGCAGCGAGCTAGCTTGACAAATAAAGAGGCGCTCCACGGAGAACTTCAAATCATGGAAACTAACTTATTCCAAGGAGAGAAAGTGCAGTGAGACCGCAACCAAGTACATGAAAATAGTTGCCTGGGCCGGTGGCCGGCGGGGGCGGCCTGGGAGGGGGGAGCCCGAGGGTGCCTGTGCAGTGCACAGCCCCAGACGGAAACTGTAAACTAGGAAATGAAAGGGAAAGAAACCGCTTCTGTTATAAATTAGTAGGTAGGTGAAGGTTACGCAAAGAAGAAAAGGGAAAGTAAAGCTGTTAAAAGAATAGAATAAAACCCCTGGGAGTTCAACTCACCCCCCTTCCCCAATCCAAGGGGAGTAGGAGGAGAAGAAAAAGTGCATTCTGGTGTGATGAGAACTCTCTGGAATGTCTGGAGGAGAGGATAGAAGTGCGAGGGTAAGAAGACCCGGGTGCTAAATAATTGGCAGGAGAGAGAAATGGGGGAGGGGCGGGGTAGGAAAGAAAGATTCCGCGATTCACCGAAGAGACTTCGAGATTCAGAGGAGGGAGATTCCAATAGGAGGAAAAGAAGTACAGAAGTTCAGACCTGTAGCGTAAAGGAGGAAACGACCAGAGTCAGTAAGAGAAAAGGAGGAAAAAGGTGTGTGCTGCTGAGGGAGGGCGTGGGAAGGCCACCACGGTCAACTGGAAGGAGCAACTGCTAGGACAGAGGGCAAAAAGGGCAGAAAATTGGAGCGACTTAGGCGGTCGACAAGAGCACCGCGGGGCGGCACCGGCGACTTGGAAGCCAGGTGCCGCACAGCCCGCTCCCCGGCTCGGGGCGACGCGGGGACTTTTCTGGCAAGGAGAAGAGCTGCTCTTTCAGCCTGCCAGAGTCACGATTCACCGCGAGTCCCAAACACACGCCTCACTAACTACTTTACAGCCACTTTCATTGATTTTCTTTAACAAATAAACATAATACCCGTTACAGCAACACTTCCTTTTGCTGCAGCTAAAATGCCATAAGGTCTGATTGCTGCATTTCTCTGGATAGCAGTTTTCAGATCTCCAAATAAATCGGTTTCCTTCACTTAAAAGATCAAATATGTGATCACATTCTGGTTTGGGGAGTCTAGTCTTCGCCCCCCTCTATAATTTGAGAATCACCTTTTAGAGTAAGTAGAAGACAGGTCCGGATACAAGTTTGCAAACCTGGAAAGGCTCACTGACATTTGCATATTAATTTTTGCTAATAAGAAGTATCAATTTGGAAGGAAAACACCGGCGAGGAAATGGACTCGTTTGCAATTGCAGGGAAATTAACACCAGTCCGACAGCCACACCTAAACTACTCCCCCAGAGTTATCTCTAAAAAATATTTCCTTTAAAAATAAAGTATTGTCAACTATACTTCAATTTAAAAAAATTAAGTATTTCTTTTAAAGTACCCCCTCTTTAGAGCGGTTTCTGCTGGAGGTTCTAACATACATGTCAAAGGGTTGTTGAATTATTCATTATTGTAATTACTATCATCATTGTCATTATCCCTTTCCATGTGGAAATAATTTTATTATCGTAATTTGATATCTGAAGAATTTCCTGTTAGTCGTTTGATAATCATTTTTTTCTGCTGAAAAGAAAAGTTTTGTTTATAAATGAGATAGAGAAAATGTTTTAAATGCTTTGATGTTTGCTATAGATTTCCGTTTATCTAATCGATCGGAATGCCAATAAAATCGATTAAAGGTTTAGTGTTTTACAAACAACCATTTTGTGCTTTTTGATTTTATGTTCAGAATGATTTTAATAAAGCTAATGCTTTCCTTTAACATTCTCCCTTTTAAAAATCCAAACCTTTATCGTTTTTCCTTTTATTATTAGAAATTGCCAGTTAAAGCTCTTCTAATAGGAAAATAAAAAATATAAGCAATGGCAGCAATGGTTTAAATTTCATTCTCTTGTTGCTCAAGGTATTTAAATAAAGCCCTTTAAAATCTTGGTGAATTATATGCGATCATTCAGTGATTGCGGAATATTAAATTAAACTTAGATAAATCCGCATTGAAGGAGGCAGCACCCAATCCTGAATTTATTTCCCATTTTCTCTAACAGCATCACTGCGCTCCTCTCTTTGCAATGACAATGTGCCAAATCTGGGCATTTTGAAAACATTTTCCATATGCTTTAACAGGGGACTGATAGACAAAGAAGAAAAGGAGATGATCTTTTTGCTCTGAGGTATATCTTCTTTAACCTTTTTCTCTTAGACTTGCACTGATAATCATTTTAAAGCAGAAGTTTGAAATCATGTAATTCTTTTTTTTTTTTTTTTTTTTTTGCTTTTACCTATTTTTCCCCCCCTTATCTTGTAATTTATTCCTGAAATGGAGTTTTGGTTACAATATAATGTAAAGCTATCATTTCTGTACCTTGGCAAACAACATTTGTTTCAAAATCTTTGATTTAGTTTCTGCTAGCTGCCTTCTGTAATTGAAGATGGATTTAATTATACATTTTGTAACTTAGATCAGATGGGCTGTTTGTTTGCTGCGGGATTTAACGGTGCTTTTGTGTCTAATATTTAGGGACATTACATATAGAGGTGGTGGCTTTTCTTCAACTATAAAGATTTGCACTTTTGTCTTGGAAATGTGAATGCTGGGATGAATGTAATGTCCTGTTTTCAAATAATTCTATTCGGTGGCCAGTGTTTAGTATATTGTCTATACAGCATTACCTTGACTAGATATAGATGTTTTAGGTTTTAAAAGATCACAAATTTATCGTCTATTCAGTGAAATCTCAGTTCTTTCTTTCTTTCTTTTCCCACTTATCTTGTCCCATCTGCATCGTTGTCTCTTAGAGATCTTCCCCAGATGAAACGTAAAATTTTTGTTGGATATGTTTGCTGGAAATATCTCCGTGTGTTTTGAGAAGGGTGTGCTTGTGATCCTGGGTCTGGGCGCTGTTAAGTGTGAATACATGTGCTGAGGGGGGTTGGGGGATGTGTAGTGGTAAGTGATAAGGAGTCCTTATTAATTTGCATAAGAGCTGTAGAAGTGCTTGTGAAGTTAGTGAAGTGCTATTGTTTGGGGAGAGTCCCTCTGATTTTGTTTATAAACACTGGGCTTGTTGCCTAGAGGGAAAGGAGGTCACAGCACTGTCTGAGCCCTGACCTCTGAAAGGCCAGAGGGTGTCTGACTTTTCTCTCTCCCCCTTCCCCCATCCCTTCTCCACTCCCTTAATTCTTCCTTCCTCAAACCCTCTATAACTCCTCCCTTTTCCCCATTCCATACCTTACCTGTGCCTAACTTTACATAATAATGACTCCCCCCCCAACACAAGTTGAACCAGGTCAGAACCACCAGGAAAAAAAAAAAGGTAAAACAGATTTACTGCAAATAAAAACCAAAAAGGGACTTTAGTTATAAAGAGAGAAACATACAGAAACATGGAAGTACAGATAGAGACCGGGATCAAGATGGGGGCATTTTTATGACAAAAAAGACCACAAAGGAGATAAGAACCAGGTTGGGGGAGGGGAGAGAATCAGAGGACGACAGATTTAACTGCCCACAAATGCTACACACACATACACACTCAAAATGTCTTTCCTTTTTGAATTTCATTTCATTTCATCTAGCTCACTCTCACCATCAAAGAGGGTGTCCATTCTGGATGTTAGGTCATATTTTAAGCTCCCGCCCCCCCCCCCCGCTTCTTGAGTTCTTAAGAAAAATATACTTTTTTTCGTAGTAATGAAATTTGGCACTCTTTCACACTATTTCTTGAATTATTTCACTGTAAATACAATGTGTTTGTGACACCATCCCAAATAAGCCCTGCACTTTCCGATTCACTGACAACTTCAGGTCCCCCCCCTTACACACACACAGCGACACCTCGCCACTCACAAAATGACAGACATTGGTATCAGTTTAAGTGTGTTTCGGAAAGGAGTTGCTGAGTTAAAAATGTTAGTTAACAGACTGCCTTTGTTAAATAGCCCCCGGGTGGAGAAGACCCAACAAAAAGAGGGAAGGAGGAGGGGGGCTGAGGATCTGAAAGTGTCTGTGGTGATATAAAGGGTTCCTAACGCTGAAATCTTGTAATACCTCGTTTCAAACTGAGCTCATCTATAGACCCCGGATGCGCGGTCAAAAGACTGGGAACCTTTTCCCCTTGGGCTGGGCTTGGTCTTGAGCTGGCGGGACGTGAGGGAGAGGGAGGTGGGGTATTTGTTACTGAATTGGTGAGGGCAGGGCGGGGGAATCCGGGAACAGACAGCGGAAGACTCCTTAAAGAGATTGTAAAGCCCAGAGTGTCCGCGGCACAGATTTGGGAAATAAAATACGCCAAGGAAAAGTCTAAAAGTGGAAATTACCTTTTGTCTCAATATTAATTACTTCTTGCTTCCAACACTCAACACCTAAGCACTTGGTATCCCTTTTTGGTTCTCCCCCAAATGGGAGCTCGGCGTCAGGGTCCGAGCGCCCCGGAATGGGCTTAGCTCGGCTGGGTAGCCCTGGAAAGTGTAGAAGAGGGTGTAGAGAAAGTTCTTGGCGCGGCAGGGAAACCTCTGCTCCTTTCACTTTGAAATAAAAAGTAGCCAAACGTTCCTTGAGGGCGGCGGCGGGTTCGCACAGAGTTTAGGGACAGCAGAATGGGGGCGGGGGTGAGGGGGAACCAGGGTCAAAGGTTGACGGCAAGGGGTCCTCAGAGACCCGAGAGGAGCAGCTGGGTTTCCTGGAGCGAGGGGCCGAGAAGGAGGGCGCCAGGGTCCGGGGCGCAGCCGGGGCGAGCCGGGCCGATCGCGCCCTCGCCCCGGAGCAGCCCCGCGGGCTGGGCTCGGGCTCGCCCGCCTCACCGCGCCCCTGCCCGCGGCGCCGCGCTCCGCGCCTCCGGGCCCACCCCACGCAGACCTGCAGCCGCTTCTCCCCAGCTACCCTCCTCGCGCGGGCGCGCTCCAAGGCCGAGCCCTGGAGGAAACTGTTGACTCCGTGCTAGTCCCTTTCTGCCCCATCCCCTCAGCCCATTAACCCCCGACCCTCACCTCAGCTTCTCTTCTTAGTAAAGAGGTGAAAGAGGATGAGAAAGAGATGATTAAAAAGAACACACACACAAGCTAGGAGGGGAATACTCGCTAGCAGAGGGATTGCAAAAGTGGGCGCTCCTCTTACAAATCCTCCTTCCTTTTGTTTTCTTACCTAGAATTCAATAACCGCTTCCCCCCCACACACACACACACACGAGAGAGAGAGAGAGAGAGAGAGAGAGAGAGAGAGAGAGAGAGAGATTTTCCAAGAAAAGAGAGGGATGTATTTTCCAAGAAAAGAGAAGGATGGGGGGCATAGAGGAGAAATAGCCACCAAATTTTTAAAATGGTTTTCCTGATTTGACGTTTGGTGTTTTGACATTAATGACATTAATGTTATTGATGATGTTTCAGGAAGAAAAAGGCAAGAGAAATAAAGGAGAACTTGAAAACTAAATGATCACCATTTCCCTATTCTTCCATGCCAGAAATAGACCCCTTTCTTCACCTGAGCCTGAAACAGACTTATTGTTCTCAGGTGTTTCCTTCATCATACGCATTTACCGTCTGAAATCGCAGGAAATGGTTTTTCCATCAGTGAGCTTGTACATGAAGCCCTCTCCCGCAAAGGGCTTGATCTTTTCTGATTTGAACCTGAAAGTCTCCCTGCCTTCATTTCCCCTCAGTCTTTTTAAAAGCCCCCACCCCCTTCCCCAACACACACCTCAAATGGTTTTTTAAAGCCAGAATTTTTGCTCTCTGGGGTGTTTTTCTGTAAACAGCAATGCTACATAAACACCTTCTTCACTTCCAAGTTACAGAGAATTAAAATTTTACCACTGTGGCCATGTATGTTTCTTAAAGCACATGGATAAACTCAGCTGAGGTGCAATCAGACAGCACACCATGATACAGTTGCTGTACAAAGGTAAGCCTGTAAACAAAGTAACTTAAAAATCTTAGAAAGCCATACACTTTGAGCAGATTCTTCCCAAACAAGTTTAAAATAGGATGGAGTCTTTGGAGAGGTAGATGATTTTCTGTTAACGTTTAGTAGCCCTGGTTTATACTATACTAGTACATACATCGACTTCAGATTCCTAAGGTGGTGATTTGCTCTTTTTTCTCTCTCTTAATAAAGACCATATCTAGGTTTTATTCTCTACTCCAAGCCTTTGGACTTTCATTGTAACCTTAGCCAGCTGCTGTAGGTAGGCAACCAGCTTTTCTGATTTGGGCCTAGGTCTGCTCTTTTGAGGACAATGCTTTTATCCTCCCAGGTGTTTTGTTTGGTTTTTAATGTCATTTGCATGAGGTCTAGGATTTTCCAAATGTTCCCTGATAGCACAATGTTTCAGGTCCAGAAAGATGCGTGTTTGCAGCCTCTGTTATTCTGCGATAAAACTTTTTGTTGGTATTTGGTAGATTTGGTGCTTAAGGCCTAAGACAAGGTTTTGAAGCAGATCCTGGCGATCCAGAACTTCAAAGACCTGTCAACTCAAAGCAGCTGACACCTCACCTGTCCAGGAAGCTGGACATTGCAAGTATTTCCTGTTTTTAGCTTGTTTGGTTTGTACTTTCACCTCTCTCTAGAATTCTTATTTTTGAAATATTACATAGATAGTGTCTACTTGTGACCTATAGTGTAGCAGTGTATCAAGATGCTCTCTGAGTAGCAAGGGATAATATATATATATATATATATATATATATATATATATATATTCCATATTCAGATATTCAGTAGGGGGTATTTAAAAGTATGTCTATTCCTAGTTTTAGTTAATTATCTTTTAATGAAAGTGTCACTCATATTCACATCTGTAATATTGGAAAGAGATAATTAGATTTTCAAATGAGAATCAGCCACCTTAAATTTTGTACCAGAAAATACCAAGTATATTTCATTCTAATGAGATCTGTAGTGGGGTTTTAAAATTCATCATAATGTGCTTCAAGAAAGATAATTCAACAGACTTGCAAGATGAAAGGGTTTTTTTTCCCCTAAGTCTTCTTAAGCTATTACATTGAACTTATGCAATTCTGATAAAATATTCAAAAATATTACATAAAGGCTAGGACCATATCCCCACTATCACCCTTGCACCCATCACTTACTCTCATTTGAAAGTTTACTTTGACTCAACTAACCCCTTGCATCTACCATGCCTTGGGTTTTCTCTTCTGCGTGTGCAAGCTAAAGATACGTGTTTAAATAGGTGCCTATGGATCCAGAGTGTAATTCTTCCTTCGAAATAGGCTGGGCACCCTTTATTTACATACATCTGCATATTTGCTCAGTCCCGCATTTCTCCATTAAAATGCGTTCTTGTACACAACAGAATAAATGAGGCAGGGAAAAACTCCTCATTACTCTAACTTAAATTTCTCCTTAAAGCTCCCTAGTAAACAAGTCTCTGGTCCGATAATAATTACTTTGCTTCATTAAAATTAAAAAAAATTCGACTGGTTAAAGGGCATTGCTTTGCCGGTATTTATGTTTTATTTTCTCTTCCTTTTTGCTGAGAGAGAGGGGGGGGGGGAGAGAGAGAGAGAGAGACAGAGAGAGAGAGAGACTGTGTGTGTGTGTGCGTGTGTGTGTGTGTGTGTGTGTGTGTGTGTGTGTCTAATGAAGTTTGGGAGTCGCGCGCTCAGGGGCGCGTGGGGTGCGAGCCCCGGAGATCCCCATCTCCTGCCCTCTCCGCGGTCGCAGCGTCCCGGGCTCCCGCCGCAGCGCTCTGAGCCTTGCAAGCCGCGAGGCTCCCGGGCTGCTCCGAGTCCGGGCTGCGCGTCATTTGCAGTCTGGGGAATGTTGATCACCTCACTAATTACACCTCTCTCTCCCCCCTCTCCCTCTCCCTCTCCCTCACTCTCCTCTCTCATTCCCAGAGTGCATATCGGGAATAGACACACAAAGACATGCGCACTCAACTTAATCAGCCATTTTTTTAAACAGGGCTAAAACGATAATAATTAGCAGAATAAAGACATATCGGATTTTCATTTCCTTTCCTCCTTTTCCCAACCCCTTCACAACCAAACAGCGAGACCGCGGTCGGCACATGCTTTAACTCCTCCCGGACCCCCGAGGACCGCTCCATGCCCCCCACTTTCTGCTTCAGCGTTTTTATTTTCACCCAATAAAGTTCGAGGATTATTTTTTTATTTTTTTTTATTTTTTTTTAATGAACCCTCTCGTTTTACTTGGATGTGATCAGCTGTAAGTAAAATAAAAGCAAAACAAAAAAGAGGCGAAGATCGAGTAGGAACTGCAGGGGAAATGGAAAGTAAGTTTTTTCTTTAACTTTTATTGAGTAGTTTGTGTTAAATTTAGGTCGAGTATCGATTATCTTTCCAGCCTGATCTTGCACAATCTTTGATATTTCGCTCCCTCTCTCTCCCTCTCCGCCTCTCTCCCTCTCTGCCCCTAGCTCGCTCGATCTTGCTCGCTCTCGCACACATCCCCTCATCCCGACCATCTCTTCCGCTCTGCCCCCCTTTTCTATCTCTTTCCCCCTTTTTTGGCTCAAGGATTTGCTCCGCTGAAAGAGGGAGGGGGCATTGAGGGACCTGATTTTCCACTTTCTTGGGGGGGGGCTGCGTTTTTGGGGATTTAACTTTTGGATTAAGTGGCGGATCATCCACATTTGGCCGAACAGTTTTCTCTCCTTTTTCCTGTCTTTTCGGGTTCTGTCTCCACCGCGAGCCTGTGGCTTTCTCGTGGCGCGGGGAAGCTGTCAGCTCCGCAGCGGCGCGCACTGCCAGGGGTCCCCGGTCGCCCCGCGCCCCCATACCCCGGTCGGGATGATCCTTTCTCCGCACTCATCCTCGGAAAGTTTGAACGTTGGTCGGTGGGGCTTGAAGCCCCTCTCTCCCTGTTTTACACCCCTTGCCCCCGTTATTCAGCCTCGTTTTTCTTCCTCCTCTTACCACCCCCACCCTTTCCTCTCTCAAGTTCTCCGAAGGGCGCTTAGTGCGCGGGACTGGCTGAGGACGGGAGATTCGTACGCCTTGGGCCGGGGGTTCCGAGAGGCCCGGGCACGAGCTGGGGCTGGGGCTGCAGGTAGATACCCGCCGGCCGGAGCGGGCGGCGGGCACAGCCGAGGGCTGCTCCCGGCGGCGCGGGCGGCGCAGACTCGGGTGCTGGCGAACGGAAGGCAGGTCCGTTAGGAGGCGGGAACGCCGGGCCTCGGGGCCAGGGACCCGGGAAGCGGCTGCAGCTCTTGCCAGGCGCTTTCGCTGCCGGGTGTGTGTTAGACTAGAGGATAGATGCCAGCGGCTCGGGGTCAAGAATCTTTCCTTTCCTTTTGGCAAAGGGCAAAGGGTGTGTGTGTGTGTGTGTGTGTGTGTGTGTGTATTGGGGGGGGGCTGTGGCCGGCTGTGAGAACTGATTTATTCCCTGCCCCCCCAAAGAGGTTCCATGTCTACAAACGAACTTCACCTTCTTCGCCTCTCTCCGCATCAAGTGCGCCTTCCGGCCGGGAGCAGCTAAGGGAAGAGGGGCTGGAATGCGTCGGGTCTCGCCTTCCTTCTACTTCTGTTTCACTCCCTCCTCCCCCCATTCTTTCTGCTCTTTTCTATCAGAAAATAATAATAACAATAAAATTTGTCATGGAATTGTATAAAGTTTCTCTACCGATGCCCAAGTTACTGAGGGTTCCCCATCCTGGCCCCCTTCCCCCACAGAAGACGGTGCACTGGTTTGTATTTCTTTTGTTACCTGTGGTCCGGGCGGGGGGCTCCTTTCGCGGCTCGGGCTGGGGTCCGGCCCAGAGAGGAGGCTCCAGTGGGCGCCTTTGGCCGCGACTCCTCACTTCCGCGCGGTTCTGGTGAGATCTTAGCTACCGTTCGGTGAGACACCCTCCTTGTAGGTACCAAAGGTTCAGATCGCAAACACGGACCCCCCCCCCCACCCCGACCCCTACACACATACATACACACACTCAACACGTACTCACAGACACACATACATTCTCCCTACTCCCCCCCACCTCCAGCCCCCACCTTGCTTTTCCCCTCCCCCCTTCCAAAAAAAGCACATACACAACAACAACAACCCCCCCAAACCAAACAAAAACCCAAAGACAAGTTCACTGGCGGAAGATGGTGGATTGACACTGACTCAGACAGAGGCAGGTTCACCAGGAAATCTGGCGGTCCCGATTTCTGACAGTTGCATTTCCTCTCCTTGAGTCCTTACCCCCCCTTTTTTAATAACTCTGTTCCATGTTTAATCAAGGATCATGTAGATGGCAAAAGGAAAGACAGAGAGAGAGGGGAGAGAGGAGAGAGAAGAGAGAGAGAGAGAGAGAGAGAGAGAGAGAGGAGCGAGAGACAAGAGACAGAAGGAGGGTTCTTTTTTTTTTTTTTTTTTTTTTTTTTTTTTATTGTGTTCTCCTGGATTTTCAGTGGCTTGATCCCTATAAACGTGGAGTGGTTAAAGCTCATATGTAGTATTATATTTTTAGTTGGGTGGATGGATGGAAGAGTCAGGGAGAGGCTGCGGCTGCCGCTGCCTTTTCGGGTGTTGCTTAGATTAAGGCTGAGACTTGGCTGCGATTGGGACGCGACAGTGACACGGGCATCGATCGCTTCCATTGAGAGCAATGCAAAAACACAGCCCGGGTATGTAACACTCTCGGTGCCATCAACATTTGTTTTACTTTATATTTACTGGCAAAACTGACAGAGCAAGCTCAGACTTTCTTTCTTTCTTTCTTTCCCTCTTTTCTCTTTTCTAACTGAAGAATTAAAAACAATTGTGTATAGAAGTTGTTGGAAATGATGGTTTAAATACAAGAGAAAGGAGATATTCGGAATTATTTCACTACCTCTGTGACTGATTGTGTTTTAGAGTTTTTCTTCGCCACAGAGGAGCATATTATAGAAAATGAAGGTTTTCTTTTTTCCTTCCTCTTCTTAAAAAAAAATCCTTAAGGGAATATTTGATAGTTTTCAATGTTTGCGGTTTCAATCAGCAGGAAGGCACACAAAAATAAAAGATGGCTAGCCAGCTGTTTTAACCTCTTGCACCTGGCTTCAGTGTGGGGATCATAAGGTTTATATAGTTATTTTTTTAAATGGTTTTAATATTTATGGCATAAAGTGGGGGAGAGAGCATCACTGTGTATTTATTCAATAGCTGGTTGCTTTTGGATTTTAAAAAAGTAAACTCATATTTAAGTGTTTTTATTTTTATGGCAATGAAGATAGAGCCAATGAAATATGGGGGAAATACCATAAATCTGAAAAGTGAAATGTACCTAAGGAACAAAGAAAGGTCAGGTAAACCAGCTGTGTAAGTCAAAGCAATAGCACCAACTGTGGGGTTAGGACAGGGAGAGTGGGCTGTGAGTCTAGGAAGTGAAAGTTGCCACTAAAAGTTAAAAATGAAAGAAACATGTTCAGCTCTATTGTAATCTTTCGCAGTTTTTAGCAGATAAGCCCAAATCTGTCCATTAATTTTGAGCTAGTTGGATTATTTTTAAAGATGCTGCACCAGCAAAGGAAAGCATAAAGGATGCTGAGAAAATCGCTGTTTAATATTGCAGAATTTACTGCTTTCATTCTGACCATGAGCCTAAATTTACACAATGAAATTTGATTATCTCTAATAACAATATTAGATCCTCCACTGGATGGATGAGAATTGAGGTGGTTTTGTTGATTGCAAGGGTTTAATGTTGCATTTCAGAATCTGATGTGGTTTGGCCTCCCTTCCATTAACTGGAAAACCCCTGAGGTTTTACAATTATTTCTTAAAGATAATACATTTAAGATTGCATTGGTAGGCTGAAGAAAAGTCATAAAGGCAAGAAGGGAAGCCCTTAATAACTCTTGAGATTCAGACATGTTCAGCAGTTAGATTGGCTCTGACTTCACCAAGGGTCGACAATGTGTCATTTCCACGAAGCCAAATTGCCCTCTGCCTATATGATATTAATGTGCAAATCAATATTTCAGGGATTAAATTTCCCTTCTTCATTTTTTATGGTTTCTACCTCAATAAGTCTCAAGTCTATTAGAAGAGGCTGGATGATTTAAAATCTTTCACTGCAGAATGGCTTGTTGTAGTCTTGTTCCACAGACCATTTTAGGATTTTCGTTATAAAGACTAAGGGCATCCTAAAGAAGTTGTGAGGTAGTATAGAGGCATGCTCAATAGCATAAAGCCCTTGTTCGATTAAGAGCTAAGGGGTATTGGAAATATAATATATATGTTTATGCAATACAGACACACACACATTCTGCTGCTTTAAAAATATTATGTTAATCACCTATTGATTTATTTCAAAATCAATTGAAGTTCCTTTCTTATTAGTGATTTGTTCAGCATTCTTGAGGACTGTGTTAATTTCCTTAAAGAGTATGCATGAATTGTCTTGGTGTGAAAGTATTTGGGAGGGCTTTTCATTTAGCAATATTTTCCTAAGAAATATTTCTAGAAACCATTGTTTGTAAGAGTAATAATCAAGTGTTGTCATCTGCATACGTTGTTGTCATAGCTATCATTGCATTTTGTAGCTGAATGATTTAGCTGATATCTGTTACAGGAGGCCTTCTCCAATTCATTTTACATTTACTTCTAGTACTTAGTAGGCACAATGTTTCTTTTAACCCTCTTGGAGAAACACACTTGTAAAAGAAAATATGTGATTTGATTGGGAATAATACAAAGCAGAAATTTGGGAGGTCAAAATAAAAGATTGTGACTTTATCACATAATCTTGGGAAGGCCTACTGTCTATCATTTGGTGGTGGTTTATAGTCTAAAACCATCTGGACCAAGTTCCGCACAGCTGCACGAATTTCATATGTGATAGAACATTTTTTCCATTCAGTGTGAAATGTTCCTTCCTAAAAAACGTACACCAGACTCGCTTAATTTAGTCTGTTAAAAGAAATGCACATGAAAAAGGACAAAAGGCTCTTTAATCTCTGCAAGCTGTTTGTTTTTCTTCAAGATTCCTGTCTGTTTGGGTTTGAAAAGTCATGTTTATTGAGGGGATGATTCTGAGGTGTGACATTAAAATAATATATGATTTTTGGACTGGTGGCCACGCTCCTGCTTAATTTGCAGAACTACTTTTTATGCCTGTCAAAACAGAGAGTTAATCTATCCTTATTTACAATTAATCTCAATAAAATTAATCTTAACTATGCTTTATTCAGTGGCTTAAAATATCTAATTATATTCAATTAACTGCTGTCATAGTAATTAACATTGCTTAATTGCCTCTGCATATATTTATGTAAAGCTCATTAGGTGCTGATGCCCCCTTTTCCTTTTCTACTTGCTATTTTTGCTGTTGTCGAACCATTTTCATCTCCCAAGGTCCCACAATGTCAGTGAGAGCAAATTCTTAACATTTTCTTGAAATGAATGTTATTGCTTTTCTATGAGAAGATATTCGTTATAAGTCTTTAAAGACTAATCCACACACACCCTCCCTACCCCCCCCCCCCCTTTCCCCTCATCCCTGGTCCCTACCACACTCAGAAAATATTTTCTGTCATTGTTGCTAGAAATATGAGAAGCCAGGTTAAGCTTTGTGTTTATAAATGAGGAGCCTTTCTGTGTCTGCCTAGGGGCTGTACCCACAGGCAGAGTTTTTATCCTCTAAGACCATTCTAAGGGTTAAAGACTTGGCCAAGGTTCAAACTGAAAAGCGCCCAGGGAAAGTGCATGTGAATATGTACAAGTTTCATGTAATTAGTGCTTAATTATATTAACATATGCAAATTGTCAACTTAGGAGCTCGTTGAGCTGGCAAAGATCAGCTAGGCACAATTGCTGTATTGTTCTGAAACAATAATGGATTTCAAGTTGGATTGTGGAAACACATAACTAGCTATCTAATTTAACTCATACCATGGTGAAATTTCATTAGTCTCCATGGAGACTGGTTTAATTGTGCTGACTAATGTTCTGGGCTGCAGAATGTCCTAAAAAGAAAGCGTTGTTTGCCTAATCCACCTTACAATGACACTTGTTTGTACATGTTTCCCTTGTGTGAGAATTTGCATATGCAAATAAATAGTTTCTCTGCCCCATTTGTCATGGCTGTTCATTACCCATGAAGAGGACATTGTTACTAGGCTGTTACTGAGTCTCCCAAGACAGGATAGTGTCAACCAGTCCAACTACATTCTTTCATAATTTGTTTCTGATTAATAGACCAGAGTGAGTCTCAGTCTCTTTGGGCATCTGCAAAGGGAAGGTCAGTTCTATCACAGAAAAGAGTTTCTGCAGTTTACTGGGGGACTTTTTCTTCTTATGATCATTCTCCTTTTTCCATTCATTGGTTAACACCATCATATTTAAAATAATGTATTCTTGTTCTAAGAATGCCTCTACTAATAATCTCTAGTTTCCTAAAGCAAAAAGATAGGAAAAGAAAGGAGATTCTGTTATTGGAATATTAATCCTGTTTTTGACAGAAAGGTAAACTGATATAATTGCTTTTCAGTTGAAGGAATGGGGGTTTATACAAGTGTGAAAGCATCGGAAAAGGATTAGCATTTTTTTGCATAATGAAAAGCTCTGTTGAATAGGGTTCTGAATGGCTGACTGAATGACTAAGATGAAAGGAAGATGAAAATGCAGGCCCCTCTTTCTTTATGCCTATGCTCTGCTCTCTCTAAAGTTATGTTTGTCCAAGACTTGAGAAAACAAGCAGGGGCTCAGATTTCAGCAACTTATAAGATGCCCTGAGTTTTCATCATCACTGGGAAGTAATATGTATGACAATAGTGCAGCTAGAGGATGATAAACAGAGGCTTGTATGCAGAAGAGTTTTCAGAAACATGCTAGGCTAGCCAAATATTGACTATTGGGTATCGAGAATTCCCAGCACTTTGCTGTCAAAACCGGTTATTTCAGAGGAGGCCAAGAGTATGGTGTGGATATTTAATTTAGTTAACGATGGAATATATGGTGTTCCCCCACCCCCTCCCCCATAGGCTATAAATAGTTGTCTCAGTTGGTAGAACACTTCATTTGGGAAAGAGTTGTGTATCCTGACTTTTGGCATTGTTAAGTGTGCTAAGTGGCCCATCAGCTTTTCTGTTTGGGAGGGGTTAGTAAAAGAGGACACAGAGTTATTTTCCTAGGATTTAATTCATCTTCATGTTGCTTTGTAGGTATATTGTGCATTTCATTTCACGATAAGTCTTTTAAAAAGTGTCTGAGTATTGTATGTTCATTTTTGCAGACATTGGCAATAAGGTTTTCTCTTGTCACTAGTTAGAGCTGTAACTGGTTATCAGTTGACAACATGGTCAGGGCTCTTAATGATGTTTCTTCAACCATAATTAGGGCAGTTAAAATACCATAAGTGTTAAGACACTTCCAAAGGTGGGAATGGATTCTTTTGTACACATGTAAATCAAACGCAGTGTGGATAATTATTTATATGTATACATTTTAAACAATCTCTTTCCGGTTTGGGGTCAGAACAGATGAGCCATTGAAGGCTGCCCCAGAGCAGGATTCGAAGATTCCACCAGATATTAACCTAACTTGTTTTGTTCCTGGAGTGTAGAACTTCTGTTTGCCTCATCACTTTCGCAGTTCAGTTGCTGAGGTACTGTTAAGAATGTTACATGGAAACTTGGGAAATCAGAAGTGTTTTCACGTAAATTAAAGTATAAGGGTTGCCCCTTGAGTACAGAATATTGTAAAGGAAAAGTGTTTGATCTTTGTTATATAAAGTCACCAAAATTCTTTACTGGAGTCCTTTAAAAAATTTGTCAAGAAATTCTGGATTGTTTCAGAAACTTTTATGGTTAACTTTATGATATGCTTGCAAAAAGTCTTAAAAGAACAAAAAAAAATCCACATGGAGGCGATTTTACATGCAGAAGGGCTTATTAAGGTATTTCCATAAGAAAAATGTGTTAATTTAAAAAATAAATTCATTTATATTTTAAGACATTGTTAACCAAGCACCATGTGTTGTAACTGGCAGCTTTCCAGCCACCATGGAAGTGGATCACACATGGGTTAATAGTAGCTTATGTGATGTCTGCATTCTTAGGAAATGGGCAAAAGCCCAGGGTATTCTGATATCAAGATTTTAGGAATCAGACAGAAAGCAGAATATATGTTTATATGTGAACAGATGGACACATGTGAGAACTAAAAGTGCACAATTTCTCTTGGCACTTGTTTTAGTTATCCCTGATGATATAACCAAGATCTTAGTGCACTCGCAGTCTTTGATGGCTAAGGACGAAATGGTCTTTTAATGAGGGCTCAATGGCATTATTTTCTTGCATAAGGATTGTGCCCCTGTGATCTTACCGGATTTGATGTTCTGTTAATTCCCTAGTTTCAGAGGTTCACAAGTTGCCTTGAAAGTTTGATATGGTTTCACGTTTGACATACAATCCTTAGTCCAGGGATGGCTGCTGTCCACTCCCCTACTCTCAAAGGTTTGTGAGTGAAATAAAATATTTGCCATTTTCAGCCATTTTCGAATGTATGCACACAACTTAAAAATTGCTTTAACACTTAAGTCCTATTTGGCAAGCAACCTATCTCTGATATAATTAGCCACTTTAACATTCTAGAGATTGAAAAAATAAACAAAGAACATTTAAGAATTTGGGCGGCTTGACTTGGTTAATATGTCATAATGCCCTGATGGTCCAAGACAAGTCCTGAGTAGGTGTTTTAGTCATTCAGGTCAGGAGTTCACACACTAGCATCATGGATTTAGATGATTGGTCATTTCTTATGTTTGCGTGTCCTGGGGATACGACAGTGCACAGTTGATAATTTCTGAATGGTACCCACTATAGCACATACCTCTGAAGACAAAGTTTATAGATTCCATTGTGTTCTAGCTATAAAAACAGAAAGCGTTCTGCAAGCATTTACTCAGATCTAAATCATTTTAACCAGGGAAAATTGACTTTTGGGTTAAAATATGCATTTTATAACTGTCCATAAAATTCTTTTCCTTCACTGTAAAGAAGAAAGGAAATCCATAGCTTTAACAATAGTTAAAATACGAAAACATATGAGCTGGTGTGTACCACCTGGTTGTACTGTTAAAAACAAAACAAAACAAACAAAACTTTGTAATAGGGAAGTTTATGGAAAATCTTAAAATTCATCTGCTTGGAAGAGTAAATTGAAGAAGCCCAATCATTACCCCAAGTACCTTAATTAAACCTGAAAGGTTTTATTAATGTGGATTCTCTAAAATACAGTTCTTAGTACTTTTTTCCATACAGTTAGGAATAGTGCAAGTAATACTTAAATTTTCAGAGCTCACTCCTTAATTGAGAATGAGTTGAGTATATACAAACTAGGAGTGTGTATAAAGACACATATACACACACTGACCCCTCTTTCCTCTTTAGATGTATTCATAGGGGTAGCCTGTGAAATTGTCCCTCTGTAGACTAAATTCCTTTCATTTTCTAAGAACTGGCCAACATGATCACAACAGAAAAGAGCAGGTAGGTTTGTAAGAGAAACTATCAACATGCTAAAGTCTGAGAATATCCTAGAGTTAATTCAGTTCAGCGGGCTTATTGTAAAATATGAGATACTGAATTCAGGAGAAGTAACCATTGAGTTACCGAGCAACTAGGGAAAATGTCAGGACAAAACTCAGATATCCCAACTCTAGGACCAATGGTCACACAGCTATATTGGCTGCTTGGAAAAGGGTTTGTTATGTAACTGAGTATGGTGGTGTTGAAATAGAGAAGAAAAGAAAAATGTTGGTAATCCAACAGTGATTCTGTTTCTTCTGAGAGATGAGTTCTCTGCTACAAAAAGGAAACAAGTACAATCTGAATGGCATCTTATCACTGTGACTGTATACATGTATTTGGGTTAATTAGGAGGTCAGACTAGGTGCAATGAATGAACTCAAGAAGAGTTTATGACGCATAAAAGTACCGATGATCTCAGTGAGTTAAAATGTATTCTTAATAATCATGAACGTGATGTTATGAAGTAAGATTTCTATTCTAATAGGGAAAGCAAGTGAAGACAACGCTGTGATGCTGTAAAGGTAGCATAGTGCACAGAAGGAACAACACAGTAAAAAACGGACATTCTTTTGATTCTGTTTACTTTGGATTCCTTTTTATTTATTATTATTATCATCATTATTATTATTTTGCATTCAAAGACAGGAACAGAAATTTACTACCTCCCAAAGTCTCTGAGAAGTTCTTATATCCAAAATAGAAAGATTCCGTATGATGTTTCTAATTCAAGTATGTGAATCTTGACTGCATTTTTAAGTGCTTAGATTCCTTTTTAAATGAGTTTATTTTAACTTAGACTTTAGATTTTTGAAAATCTCCTCCATTTTTGACAACTCAGTGACCAGTAGAATTGTGTCAGAGCTATTAGACAACCTGAGTTAAATTCTTATTATGGATGACCTTATTCAAATGATGTAATCTTTGTAAGCTTCAGTTTCCTCATTCGTATCTTAACGTTGTTGTAGAGATTACATAACACTGAAGTGTTGTGAACATTAAAATAAGTAAATGTGACAGGGCCTGATACCCTGTGTTCCCTTTTTCTTTATTTTCAATAGCTGGTTTCAATGTAATGCTCAACTAAAGAGCATTTGATAAAGCAAGTCTACATAGCTCTTTGGAGTAAGGATGCCCGTCTCTTTTACAACAGAAACAGAAATTAGGAAACGGGTTTGCATAAAAGGGATATTCTTATCGACAGATACCTAGATGGCATCTACGTGGATAGCCCTCTACCTCATTATCTGCCACTCCATCATCATGAGTTGTTTGGTTTCGAGGGCTTTTAGATGTTTAATGCATTTCTGGGTCTTTTTCTAAGAAGCAAATTAGAACAGGAATAGTTTTTAAATAATTCAGACCTCGGTCTATCTACATGAACTCAAGATTCCAGGCTGTCCATTATATGCAATCATAGAAGATACCACAACGCTTATTTAAGTCTTGTTGACCCGGCCTGTGTGAGAGCCTTAGAATTACAGGATTTCCCAAAACTGGGTTAGATGCCACAGAAATACCTTTCCAGATTTTTAGTATTACAATACTTTGATACACAACCAAAGGAGTATGGCTATTACGTGGCTCCCTGTTGATCAAGATTTATACCAACTTAGAGAAGAGATCCAGTTATTAATAATCCAGTAATACTGTACAACCTTTCAGTTTTCTTGAGGGATTTTATAGCCAACTTATGAGACACCTTAGCTTATCTCTTGGAGGAGATCACAATCCTTTATCTTTTTATAATAATGCATTATTCATTGGAGGAATACCCAGGTTCAAAGATAAAATGCATGACAAAGGTTAATAAATTTATAATACAATTTTTGGACTATCTAGAAACAAAAATCTATTTCTTTTATGGATTTTCTTTTTTTTAATTTGTAATAATTTCCCATTGTGATACATGTAAGATGCACATTTAAAATTACTGTTTGTATTTTTATGGGAAATGTAAGTGTACTTGGATTGTAACTTCCCAGCTTTGAGTTTGATTTTTTTGCTTAATATGTGTGGTTCATAATCTTTGTTAAAGTTTTCCTAAAAATTAACGTGTGTGCCTTGCCTATGTTCTGGTCATTAATGAGTGATCCAGGACTTGACAATTCACTTGAAATACGTTGAATAAAGCAAAGAGTTTATTGAATACTGATAGGGTAATGATATATTTCACCAAAAGAAAAACAGTTAGCATCTTAACATTTTTAATGATGCTTATTTAAGTGTTTCTTCAAATAAATTTCAGCCTCCATGAGGGCAGCAACCATATCTGTTTAATCACTGTATTGTAACACACATTATTGGCAAATCATCAGTGCTCAATAAAGTATCTATTAAATGAATGAAAAAAATGAATAATAGTTAATTAGAATATAAATAGAAAACTTCAGTTTACTGTTCTACTGAAATCTGCCACTCTTCTTGAAATCTAGGTACTTTTTAGAAATATACAACCTTAAAAACATCTGGGTTTGTCTTGGAAAACTCCGTAGGGAAAACTATCTTCAGCACAATCTAAATGGGTTTTTATATTAGAACCATAGATTGCTGTAGTCAGAAGGGATATGGCATAATCACCTTGTTTAACCCATAAGGAAACTGAAGCTCAGAGAAATTCCTGGGAAATATCACGTAACTACAGAGCCTAGTTGATCAGATCTAATGTGTATGTACCCTTCAGCAAATTATTTAGCATTTTGCACCTTAGTTGGCCCATATCCAAAGATACTATAATATTAATATGAGAATAATTTCTGTAATGCTGGAGATTTTTTTATTTGTGGAATTTTTCCAAGCAAAGGATGATTTTTCAGTTGGTACAATTTCTGTGATGACCACAGCACAAGCTGACTGTTCTGGGATTGTAAAGTTAAGCTGCTCAAGATAGACAAGAATTGCTTGAAAGGTGAAAACTTGCAGGAAAAATGGGGTGGGTCATTTAGTTCTTGAAATGAAGCAGGGTGCAGATTAGGAATCATTATGGTTTGCCAGAAGTCACCGGTCATAGAAGCCTGTTTAAGTGCTCACTGTCAACAAGGAAATCATGGGCAGCACTTACAGTGGCTCACCTCTGATTTATTCATAAAGCTCACACGAGCACTTGGCTTTGTTCTTGCTCTAGTAAGGGGGACTGATGCCAATAAGAACAGGAATAAAGAGCTCCTTGCATGGTCCAAGAGTGAATAGCACTTTACCTCAAAGCCTGACCTCCTTTCCTGAGGTCTGTTATGCTACAGTTGACTCTGATTGGCTGTGTGTTCTCAGATGAAATGAGAGAAGAGGTTATAACAAGTATCTACTCTGTAAACTCCATAGTATACATAACAAGAACTATGTAACTGGAACTTGGGTTCTAACTTAACCTAAAGGGTTGTGATATTTATGCTAAATGGAAAGACTTCCTTTTCCCTTGTCCTTGGAAGCTTGAAAAGGTCCACATTTAATAATAGTTGGAAAATACTGCTTCCTTCTAATTGGAGAATGCAATGATCTTGGAGTAAAATGGGTTTTGACGATCCCTTTCCCCATTAAAATGAATTTAGAGAGATTTAATAATATAGGAAATTAAGGGTTCAAGAATAAAATATGTACTACACTGGGATCAAAACAAAACAAAACAAAACAAAACAAAACAAAAAATGGGCTTGCTGATTGATGAGGCCATATTTCTCTGAGAAGCTTTATTTGGGCCACTTCACAAATTACGCTCTGCTCCAGCCGCCCATGTTGAGGAGAAGGGACCTTTAAGAGACAGTCATCTGGCTGGTTTGCACTGGGGCAGAGGTCGAATAGAGTTACTTAAATCCCCAGAGCAACATTTAGTTAATGCTAGTCTTTTTTTTCCCCCGATCCTGTCCACTTTGGCTTCCCTTTTCTCCTTTTGATGAAGTTGGTCTCTTACTACTAAAAGTGCATATATTTACACAAAAATTTCCTCAGATTTTCACAACACATTAACCCAGAAGAGCCATATTAAGAGATGGTGATGAGAGTTAATGATATATCTTTAGATAAAGCCATCCTCCCATGCAATCACATCAGAGTCATCAGCTCATTTGTCATGGCTGAAGTGAAAATGTCAGGACCAATGAGTGTATGAGTGCTGAAGGGGGCGAAAGGGCTTTTGGAGAGAGACATTTTTGTGCTGGGAGTCAGCCATGGCTTAGATTTAGCTCCAGGGAAATATTGGGATTAGCCAGCACTGTGTACAAATCCTTAGCATAACAGAATTAGTTGGAAAGATGGAGAGGTGGGGTCATGAGGATGGGTGCATTTCTAGAGTTATGCTCTAGCATGCTGCAGAAACTACGGAAACTATGGCCAGAAAACTATGGAAAAGAATGAGGTGACTTATTAAAATTTTTGTAAGGGATGTGTTATATGCGGGCCCATTGATTTAAGCAAGATTGAAGCCATAAATTTGAATGGCGTCAAAGGAAGACCTGCAAAAATATGCTAAATATGTATTTTTGTTTTAGATTCGGCTGCATTAAAAAAATAGATCTAATATCCAAAAGCTTTTGGGGGAGATAATATTTGAGTACACAAAGGTAAGATTCAGGCATAAAGTACTTTTGATAGTATTTTAGAGTGGAAGTTAATACTTAATTTAAATAACAATAATGATAGTGAAATACTTGTTACATTGTTGAATTTACACAAGACTAAGAAGCTAAACTTTCTTTACACAGACTTCATGCTGAAACTTTAATTGAAAAGTAACTTATTTTCTTTAGCTACAGAAGTTCTTATCTTTGATAGACCAATAGTAGCAGATTTATTTCATTTTGAAGCCAGTGAACTGTTCTCTTTCAGATAATGTACCCATACAACCTTTTCTTGTTTAATTCTATTGATTTACAGTGTTAAATTGAAATAATCTGATACCTGTTTCCTGCCCTTTGAGTATTTGTCGTCAAAGAAGCTGATTAGTTTTTTCCCCCAGCTCTTTAGCTGTTTTAAATGTATAATTATCATTGCATGTCATTTGATAGCTGCACTAATTGCTGCCAACTATTGTCTGTTTGCACTTAATGCTGAAACCTGATCAACATCCTGCTTTGGTTGATGTTTGGTGGTAAACTTTAATTAACTCTTATTGCATTGAAGAAGAGTTCAGGCTTGGTGCTAACTAATCATTTACCTTCATTATGTCCTGACAGCTCCACTTGTTCTTGGTCCTAATAGATACACCAGTCAGTAAATAAACCTGCAAACCTCATGCCTTGTAGTTGCTCCACATTGGTATTTTGCTACTTAAAGTATAAGATAATTGGGCCCAGATAATTATTTAGTTAGTTTAGTATCTCTAGTTCTGCAGACACTAATCTTAATTGCCTCTTTCATGCTGGACAATTTCATTTTAATAGAAACTGTAGATTTGAGATAACATTATTCCTTCAGCATGGTTCCTATGAACATGCATCTTTTGAATCAATACAATTAAGCTTGTCTCCTGTTGGAATTCTTGTCATTATTTTTCCTGAAATACTTTTCCTGTAATGATATTGAAGTTAAAGTAATCAGGTTACCAGCAGATCATGTAAAATTCAACTCAAAATTGCTGGCTGCTTGATTTTAATTTGTCTGACATCAAGTTTGTTTGAAAAGGGATAATATGTGGGTAAACCAAGGAGCTTATAATTATGGTTGACGTTTGTTTGTTTATAATGAAATCTAATTAAAGTTCATATATTTAAAACACAAAAGTTAATTACTGAATTGCTCACTTCACTTATGGACAGCAGTCAAATTAACTTTCAGGCCAAACACACACACACACACACACACACACACACACACACACACACAAAGGGCTCTTCATAACAGAAATGAAATAACCAACTAATCTTAGTGATCAAATATAAATTTGCCAATATTTCATCCAGAAGAAAACTTGGCTTTCCACTTATGTTCTCTATTATGCTAGTCCTATGTGGTTTTTAATATAAAGTGATTTAAAATATTTACATGGGATATAGAAAGAGATGTATTTTGTAGACTCTAAGAGTATTGTATAATAAGAGGTACTTGGTAGTGATTTTAAAATTTGTTCATATAGCTTTCTTCATTACAACTGTTTTGAAATCGTGTGAAATCATTGAAATCATTGCTCAGGGAATAGGAATGTTTGCTGGAATACCTGACCTGTAATTAGCTTTATGAAGATAATTATGGTGGGTTTAGCCTGCAAAGAATGACATTTATCTTTTTTTTAAAGTAAGAATGTACTCACCCTTTTACACTACTGCAACATTGGTTATGAGATCCTATTGGTGGGAATCATGAAATACAGGTAGTTATCCAACTGTTTTCTCTTTTAAGTATTTAATTATTGGTAGTTCAATAATGGATTTTATATAATAGATAAAGAAGGAAAAATACATGTACATGTTAGAATTTATTGCCTTCACATTGTGTATGAGATAAATATGTGTGCAGAATGGTTTTCACTAGTCTGATAAATCTTTTTGAAGCCAAATATTCTATGGTTATATATACCTTTACGAAGCCAATTAGTTTTTTAAATGTTACTAGGTGACAAATCAAAATCATTATCAACTAAACACTCTTAGATTGTGTGTAAACCAGAGAGATTAGTCAATTAGATTTTAAAGACTAGAAATACAAACATAAAAAACATAGCAAATATGATTAAAAATCTCTAAAAATGATTGATACAGTCCATGTTTTTC
The DNA here is from genome assembly GCF_024610735.1 of Ursus americanus. NCBI lineage: Eukaryota > Metazoa > Chordata > Mammalia > Carnivora > Ursidae > Ursus > Ursus americanus. The sequence continues at coordinate 54,709,687 of NC_142135.1, read as the reverse complement.
CAAGGAAAACTAAAGAGGTCCACGTTTAAGCTTTGTATTTAGAAGTGTTATTGACTTGAACTTTCAAATATAGTAGGGATTGAGGGAGAGGAGTCTGAGAAGGGAAAATGATTCTGTCCATTATTGAGATACTTCGCAAAATTAAGTGTAATTTATACAACCTTTTAGTATTTTCAGAAAGTATATTTATATGTATTTTAATATAATACATGATTGATTTGTAGATTAACATTTATTTAGGGAAGAAAATGAAAAGGATCATACAGTCATTTAACTCTAATCCTGCTTTGCGTATTTGAGACAAAGGGAAGATGATTAATACTTAAGTATGGCTGAGTAACTGGCATTCAGATATACCTTTTTTCTTCTATAAAGAAAGGGAAAAAAACAACAACAACAGTATATTCTCTCAGTGTATTGGCAAACAACAGCTTTCTAGTAATGCTTTAGCTGATTAGGACATCCTTACCCTTTAATGAAGCAATCACTACAAAGCCCCAAGGTCAGCTGGAATACTAGCAAAACAGTATCAAAGAAAGAATCAGAAAGAGGCACTGAACATAATTACAGTTCATGTCCTTGTCTCACACCAATGCAAACTATTCATTTTCAATTAGAATGAATAAGAAAATTAGAAATCAACTAGATTGGTTAGAAGTACCAAAGTTTGTTTACAGAGAATAACTAAAGTATTGAGTCCATCTTGCTCACTGATTATGAAATTTTCCTGAAGCAAACAAATAAAATGAGTCATATAATAGTGTAATTTGGTTAAGGAGAGATTATTGATTTCTCTCTAAGGAAAGTCGCTGAAGTTTGATTAAAGTTGTGAAGAAAACTGAGTAAAATTCCTATTGCCCACAACCATACAAATTAAGAACTGGCAAACTGTACCTTTTCTCTTTAGTTCTCCAACACATATGCTTAATGATATGTAATTGTCACATAAAGTCCACATAGGGTTAGAGATGTGAGAGGGAATGAGAGAAAATGAGGGTGGGGAGAGAAGGAGAGGAAGAGAAAGAGAGAAGCGAGGGAGAAGACCACTAAGGGTCAATCACAAGGGTCCTGTTTATAGAGTAGGAAACAAATCTGCATTGAATAGCTAATTTAGATTTTAATGAGGAAAATAAGGGAAAATGACTTAGTTGACTTGCACACTCATTTGTGTTTTTGTAAACTTTCCCTCTTTAAAAATTTGCTTGTTTTAAATGCTTAATATATTTGGTTACATCCTTCTATTCAAACTTAATTACCTTCTCCCCTTTGTCGTGACATGGGTGGAAAGTTTTTGCCGTGTCAGGAGAGGTCGTCACACATTCTTTTGCAGTTCTCTTCATTAATTCCTTCTTGCAGAAGCATTTTCTCTCGTGCTGGGAAGGTAGAAGGGTGTAACAGAAGAGCCCTGAAACATCAGCAGGAAGCTCTAAGCTGGTTAATGCAGTATAATTGTCTGGACATAGACTGGTCTTTGTTTGTGTGGTTCACTCCGAATCAGCTGTAATTAACTCCAGAGTGTTTCCAGATTGCCAGCAAAGAAAAATTACAGCTTTTCTGTTTTAAATTGTAAAGCTCACAAACATTAACTATGCAGATTGCTTTTACTTTGATATATTTCTATCCTGCAAGAAAAAAAGAAGCTTATTTGGCTCCCCCCACCTCTAAAAATGTGCTTTTGTTAAGTTATTTGATTTAGTGTCTATTGGAACATAATGGCTCCTCAATAGTTGGACTTGAAATCTTTTTACTTAATAATTTCAATCCTTTGACATCCTTGTCCTGCCTTCCTTCTTGCTAACGTTTTTAATACGGCAATGGGAAAGAAGTTATGTCATCTTTTATGAAATACTAAACATATACTAAAATAAGCAAATTGTAGAGAAAGATGACTAAAGAAAACCACCAGCACCAACTTAAAAGACCGAGATCAAAGATGTATTCTGACGTAAATGGTGCTTCCACACAGGTACTTTACCTGTGTTTTGATATATCAAAAGAGAGACTATGAGAAAAGGGCAATTTCACTACCCTCTTCTCCTGGTCAGTACACCACACCCTTTTAAAAGCTTCTGTACAGTAGTTTGTAATTATGGATTCCACCATGGGTAAAAATGAGGTAGCTGTGTGAGCTAATACAGCCTAGTACACAAAAGATCTGTCAGCAACTGATGCAAAAAAAAAAAAAAAAAGTCTAGCCAAAAATCTTTTTTTTTTTTCTTTCTTCTGAATTTAACAATAAGGAATTTAAGCCTCAATGTGGCTTTAGCAACCAAAGAAAAGAAGCTCTTGGTGTCTGCATAATACCACTTTGATGGATTTTTTTCATCAGTTCTCTGTACGTGGCAACAAATAAACAAGTATAATTATACTTGTGAAGGTCTATTCATTGCTTTGTCAGGATTAGATATATGTGCCGTTTTCACACTGCGCCTCTCTTTTGTCTTTGCCTAACTCACTATGACATATTGATAGAGGATTTGGAATGGGGAAAAGGCCACAGCAGAGACAGTGATGACCTTTTGGAAACTTGATATAATTCAAGGATTTTTCTTTCTTTCTTTCTTCCTTTCTTTTTTTTTTTTTTTTTTTTTTTTTTTTAGGATTTGTAACTTGTTACCAAATTCTCTTGTAAGTGGACAACTTTTAACCCATTAAAATGGAGCAAATAAAGACTCAAAGTGCGAGGAGGTTGGCTGAAGAGCAGAAGAGAATAAAAACAATAGGCTAAGGGGCGCACTGGTCTTCTTTCCCAGCACTTAGCAGAGTGGCTAACCTAGCATTCCTTTCCCATTATTCTGTCCTCTTGATCAGATCACGTTCTTTTTAATCATTTCACAAGCACTGTCTCACTGGACCGTAGAGGAGGCCTGGGACAATCTCAATTAAAAAAAAAAAAAAAGAGGTAAAACTGGCCTCTCTGATTTTGGGTTCTAATGGGAACTCTGCTTTCTGAATGCAAAGGAATTCTTCTATTGTTCAGAAAGCACCCCCTTTCATTAGCCAGGCTCCTTGTAGGTGGGTTTGGTCATTTAGCAGAGCTGAGTTTAGGCAGCAGTGACTGCAGGACGAAAGCAAAGCAGAACGAGCAATAAAAGTTCTTTTTCTGCATATTGTCCATTAGTTCCGAAAAAGGGCTTTACATGATCAAAGTCACTGATCTTGTGTGAATTAGTGAGAATACCAAAAAATGTGTACACATATTCTAAGCAGACCAGCAGGTATGTATTGTTCTGAATTTAGCATTAAAATTATATTAGTTTTTCTCTTTGGGACTTCTTGAGGACTTTGGTGATTTTTAAAAAATAGAATGGTTGGCAGTAGAGAATAGAAATTGGTAAAAACTAAGAAGAAAACAGCTTAAATGGTGAAGTGTTTTTATAGTGAGTTTACTTGTTACGCAGTCATTTTGAAATTAATTCTGTGGTTTAAGTTAAATGGTTGTCTTTGTGGTCTTTTTACTGGGACTTATAAAACTTAAGTGTAAATTTCCTAAATGGGTCACATTGATAAAAGAAAGATCTTGTCTGACATTGATGACAATGAAATCACTTAGCATCATATTCAGGGCATATGTGTATACTGATCTAAATAACTTTTTAACTGTACAAACTAAAGTGACTCCATCAAAATATACTGGTAAACATTGCCATGGTCAGAGTCAATAGCTACAAATTTTAAAAGTCAGTTAATCCATTATTAGTTGTATCAATCCAGATGGGTTTGCTGTTGTTGCTTTTGGAATGAAATGTAAATTTGATCGTATAGAAGACTTATTATGTACTTGATTCAGTTTCTGATTAATGTGTAGCTTATTGAGAAGAAATTGATAGGCAATTTCCTGTAAAATTATGTGGGAATATTGTAACAAAATGTATCCTACTGCTTTGACCTGTGATGGATTCTTTAGTTTTCGTAATTTTTTCCTCATAGCAGTAACATTACATTTTTGAAAGTTACTTCTAGCCCTATTAAGATAATAAAAAAAGATAGGATCTACTTCATATAAAGAAATATTGAGGTGATACATTGTGGAGTCCATTCGGTATCTGGCCAGAATTATTAACTACAGATTATATATAAGTCATTTGAGGTGCATTCAGCATGTGTGTAATAATTCTAGCAAGTGTTTCTGTGGGCTGAGAACTGTTGTAGGGGTATAGGTAAAACAGAATTAAAATGGTAATAAAAATAGCTTAGAAACTCTTTTACAAAGCTGTAAAGTGTTTGGGAACTTTTCTTACTTTTGTAATTAAGGTGAATCTCCTTCCACATATGAGCCTGTTACCTGATGATAGGGGGGAAAAACACCCTGGGTTTTGAAACTTTTCATTTTAATCTAGGATCATTAATTCTGTGTTATTTACCATCCTATTTCCACTCCAACTCTAGTCCCTTCCTGACTTCCTCATTTCAGTCTAGCAGGGGATTCTATTTTAGGCATTTTGCTGCCTTCTGTATGTATACACATTGTGCAGATTTGGTAACTGCAAAGGTAAACATTAATATTTGTGGACTAATTAGAAAATTATTAGGTTTTCATGCTTTTGGTTGTCAGATTATTTCAGTGGGTTTTAAAAGCTGCATGCATGCCATGAGGATAATTAACCTGGAGCTCATCAATGATTAAAATTACACACTAAGCTTTGTGATGTTTGATTCGTGAGCAATTAGGGCATCATTTTCACCATTGCAGATACCAAAACGAATTTTGATTTCATTTTCCATCTATGTAGATCTTTTGATGTATTTTAAACTGATCACTTCCTCTCTGATTTAGTGGACAAGATTAAATTCGATTACAGTAAAGAGAGTATTAAGAAGTTATCCTTCATACTTAATATGCCAGTGACCTTCAATGATGTCTTTCTTTTTTAAGAACTCTTAAAAAGGAATTTCTAAAACACATAGTAATATTGGTGAGCCCAGAATTTTGTTTTCTTCTTAGCTCTCTGCCACTGTGAAGTCTATGCAATAGCATATAGCAGGGTGAGGGGCATCCAGAGTGAGGCACTGCATGTTTCTCTTAAACAATATAATATGTGATGTAATAGAGCAATGTCAGCCTTTCTTATTTCAGAAATCACCAGCACATGTGAAAGTGTTGATGCTTTTAAATTAAGGGGCTAGTTGCCTTGAAGTTACGAGTCCCTTCAATTTTAAGATTTGAACGAAGGTTGCTTACCTGTTTCATAAAACCAAGACAGTGCCCGTGTCATAGGCTGAAAATAAATACTAAAGTTTCAGACCACTCAACTGTTGTGTACAGTGCCATCATTCTGCAAATGGAGAGATCTGCAGGGACTCAGAGAAGCTTAAACTGTAATCAAGCTGCTATTACAGTAGCTCAGGGTTGCAGGCACACATACAAGTGAGCGCGCACACACACACACCACAAACACACACGCACACAGAAGGGAAATGCATTTTCACCAATAAATGCCCAGCTTTTCCTGGTACCTTATCCTGCTGCCAGAAACTGATATGACTTTACAAAGTGCATCTTGTTCTCAACAAAGGGAATTTATGGTCTGAGATGCCTGCCTGCAAAAAACTAAAAAATTAAAAAAAATTTTTTTTTAAATGATTGAAGGATTTTCATCACTAGTGCTTGCATATGATTTGTTAAGCCAGGGGAGACGTTGATTGAGGCAGTTGGTTGAGAGATGAGCAACTCACCAGGATTGATAACATCAAACTGGTATTTGAAATGGTGTTCATTACGTATTGCAGTGAAAAAAACTGAGTGAATGCGATTGTCCCCTAGGATGATAGCACCGGTTGCAGTAAATGTTAATTTCTGTTCTGTTACCCATTGAGGGGACTGAAGTGTGGGGAAGAATTGTGATTGGTGCTTAATCAGGGCCAGCCAGATACCTGCTGAGAGCTTTTGCACAAGGAAGATTTGTAGTAAGCTGATTTACTGGCAAAATGAAAACCAGAGAAGAGTTTGGTCTGTGCTGCCTGTGACTGTAATATTTCTAATTTTAAGGTTCCTTTATTGTTGGTCTCCCTCTCACACTCATCCCCTCCTTCTAGTCCTTGCCTGATAAAGTAAAAGGTAAATTTTTAAATTACAAGTGTTTTTGTTGTTCTTGTATTTCTGCTGTCATGTATGAAAGCCATTTACATTTCTATTGCTATAAAGGGGGTTTTAAAGCCTTTACATACATTACATATGTTTTCAGCAACCAGAAATGAAAAACATACGGATCACCGATACAAATTTTAGATTTATGATGAATGCTCACAGCGATTTCAAAAACACCTTGGATGTCTGGGCATGCCTGTGATAGCTATCTACATTATTTTGCTACATTTATACAAAGTCTGTCTGTGATAGATAGGTATGCTGGTTTTAAGTTTTTCCCCCTCACCTTTTTAGATAGTCAAGTTTACAGCAGCTGTAAATTAGTGATGGGCTATTAGTGAGCTGTGTCATTATTTAATAAAAATGGCTCCTCTCACCTTATTTTTTATCCAGGTCCCTGACAGGCTGGATGAAATGAGATCCCCATGTAGCAATTGCCATGGAAACCTGTGACTCCCCTCCTATCTCAAGGCAGGAAAATGGGCAGAGCACATCAAAGCTATGTGGAACGACACAACTTGATAATGAGGTGCCAGAGAAAGTTGCAGGGATGGAGCCTGACAGGGAAAACAGCTCCACAGATGACAACCTGAAAACGGATGAGCGCAAAAGTGAAGTCTTGCTGGGTTTCAGCGTTGAGAATGCAGCTGCCACTCAGGTTACCTCAGCAAAGGAGATACCCTGCAACGAATGTGCCACTTCTTTTCCCAGTTTACAGAAATACATGGAACACCACTGCCCTAATGCCCGCCTTCCCATCTTGAAGGATGACAACGAGAGCGAAATCAGCGAGTTAGAGGACAGTGACGTGGAAAATTTAACAGGGGAGATAGTTTACCAGCCTGATGGGTCAGCATATATAATTGAGGACTCCAAAGAAAGTGGGCAGAATGCACAGACTGGGGCAAATAGCAAACTCTTCTCCACAGCGATGTTTCTGGACTCCCTGGCATCTGCTGGAGAGAAGAGTGATCAGTCTGCTTCTGCACCTCTGTCGTTCTACCCACAGATCATCAACACTTTTCATATCGCTTCATCCCTCGGGAAACCATTTACAGCCGATCAGGCTTTCCCAAATACCTCAGCATTAGCAGGAGTTGGTCCTGTGTTGCACAGTTTCCGTGTCTATGATCTCCGACACAAGAGAGAGAAAGACTATCTAACCAGTGATGGCTCAGCCAAAAACTCCTGTGTGTCCAAAGATGTCCCCAACAATGTGGACTTGTCCAAATTCGATGGTTGTGTGAGCGATGGGAAAAGGAAACCTGTTTTAATGTGTTTCTTGTGCAAGTTGTCTTTCGGTTATATCAGGTCGTTTGTAACCCACGCTGTGCACGATCATCGGATGACCCTCAATGAGGAGGAGCAGAAGCTCCTCGGTAACAAATGCGTCTCCGCCATAATACAGGGGATCGGCAAAGACAAAGAACCTCTTATAAGCTTTCTGGAACCAAAAAAATCCACTTCTGTGTATCCCCATTTTTCTACTACAAACCTCATAGGACCTGATCCAACCTTCCGCGGTTTATGGAGCGCTTTTCATGTGGAAAATGGTGACTCTTTGCCGGCTGGCTTTGCCTTCTTGAAGGGGAGTGCGAGCACCTCAAGCCCGGCAGAGCAGCCGCTAGGGATCACCCCAATGCCAAAGGCTGAAGTGAATCTGGGGGGGCTGTCTAGTTTAGTCGTGAACACCCCAATTACCTCTGTCTCCCTCAGCCACTCATCGTCGGAGTCTAGCAAGATGTCAGAGAGCAAAGACCAAGAGAACAACTGTGAAAGGCCAAAAGAAAGCAACGTTTTACACCCCAACGGGGAGTGCCCTGTCAAAAGCGAACCCACCGAAGCGGGAGACGAGGACGAAGAGGATGCCTACTCCAATGAACTTGACGACGAGGAAGCGTTAGGCGAGCTCACCGATAGTATTGGTAACAAAGATTTCCCTCTCTTAAACCAAAGCATTTCTCCTTTATCATCCAGTGTGCTAAAATTTATTGAAAAGGGTACCTCGTCCTCCTCGGCGGCTGTGTCTGATGACGCAGAGAAGAAAAAACAGACTGCTGCCGTCAGGGCCAGCGGCGGTGTTGCTAATAACTACGGCATCGGTGGCAAAGACTTTGCGGAGGCAGGTGCCAGTAAAGACAGTGCCACAGCTGCTCACGCGAGTGAGACGGCCCGGGGAGACGAAGACAGTTCAGCTACTCCTCACCAGCATGGCTTCACCCCGAGTACTCCTGGCACACCAGGGCCCGGAGGGGACGGCTCACCGGGCAGCGGCATCGAGTGTCCAAAGTGTGACACGGTTTTGGGCTCTTCGAGGTCTCTTGGTGGTCATATGACTATGATGCACTCAAGGAACTCATGCAAAACCCTCAAATGTCCCAAATGTAACTGGCACTACAAATATCAGCAGACCCTGGAGGCCCATATGAAGGAGAAACACCCTGAGCCGGGCGGCTCTTGTGTGTATTGTAAGACTGGACAGCCTCACCCCAGGCTTGCCCGGGGGGAGAGTTACACGTGTGGCTATAAACCCTTCCGTTGTGAGGTTTGTAACTACTCTACCACTACCAAAGGCAACCTCAGTATTCATATGCAGTCGGATAAGCACCTGAACAATGTTCAGAATCTCCAAAATGGCAATGGTGAGCAGGTGTTTGGCCACTCTGCCCCAGCCCCCAACACCAGCCTCAGTGGCTGCGGAACACCCTCTCCATCCAAACCCAAGCAGAAACCCACCTGGCGGTGTGAGGTTTGTGATTATGAAACCAACGTCGCAAGGAACCTCCGAATTCATATGACCAGTGAAAAGCACATGCATAATATGATGCTTTTGCAGCAGAACATGAAGCAGATCCAGCATAACTTGCACTTGGGCCTTGCTCCGGCCGAGGCAGAGCTCTACCAGTACTACCTAGCCCAGAACATAGGCCTGACCGGAATGAAGCTGGAAAACCCCGCCGACCCACAACTGATGATCAATCCATTCCAGCTGGATCCGGCGACAGCGGCCGCCTTGGCACCAGGACTCGGTTAGTATTTACTGCTTTTCTGCGCTACTCTTAGTTTCTAATCACATGTTGATTTGGCGTGATACACCCAGATAAAGTGGTGAGTGCCAACAAATTGGGGACAGTTTACTAGAAGGGACTTTGTCTTTCAGCTGGATAATGAAACCATTTGGGCCTTACTTCAAACCTGAATTAACTCCAGAGAGGAAGGAGTTAAGGGATGAAGGGCAGCATAAGAGGAGTCAGCAAACTCCCTCTTCATTCAGCAGGTTGATTAACAAATGCTAATTTGCATTAGTTGCCCTACAGTCATTAGCTGTACCTTACAAGGCTTGTAGCGTCAGTCTCAGCCATTATTCCCTAAAAGACCCAACTTGAGCTTCAAAAGGGCCTACCGTGATTTTTAATTAAATATTTTGAAAAATATTTTAATGTCTGTGATTGAAGACAATTAAACTAACAGTAATACCGTTACCTTATCCCAGGTATTTGGCAGTAGATTACAGGCACGCGGGCAGTATTAGCCAAATCTCATCAAGCTTTTAGACAAATTGCAAAATAACAATTAGCGCTTATGGAAGTTTATCTAGGCTCTTAAATTGCAAGCACGTGACTGTTTTGTTATGGTATTGATCAACTTTCTTGCCCTCGAAAATACAAATTTCAGAATGACATCATGCCCAGTAGGAGTAATTAAAGCTATCTGATGAGGGAATTTAGAAGTTGAAAGGGATGATTGTAATTGATCCTGATTCAATCCTATTACAGCTTTTTATAGTTTAAGCTCTAGAGAAAGCACATTCCTTGTCAAGACTTTATTTTACAGATTCCTTTGTGTGTGCTGTGTTTTCTAGTCTCTATTTTTCCTTTTAATTTTTTTTTCCTGTAGTAAATAATGAGCTGCCGCCTGAAATCCGGCTTGCCAGTGGTCAGCTAATGGGTGATGACCTGTCCCTCCTTACTGCAGGAGAGCTGTCACCTTATATCAGTGACCCAGCGCTGAAGCTATTCCAGTGTGCTGTTTGCAACAAATTCACCTCTGACAGCCTGGAGGCCCTAAGTGTGCATGTGAGCAGTGAGCGCTCTCTCCCTGAAGAGGAATGGAGGGCTGTAATTGGAGATATCTACCAGTGCAAGCTCTGTAACTACAACACTCAGCTGAAAGCCAACTTCCAGCTCCACTGCAAGACTGATAAACATATGCAGAAATATCAACTGGTGGCTCACATTAAAGAAGGGGGCAAAAGCAATGAGTGGAGGCTGAAGTGCATTGCCATTGGCAACCCTGTTCACCTGAAATGTAATGCCTGTGACTACTACACCAACAGTGTGGATAAATTACGCTTGCATACCACCAATCACAGGCATGAGGCGGCCCTGAAGCTCTACAAGGTAAGCAGTGACATCCATTTCCGTTGGCACAGAGTAGAGAAGGGAATTAACTGTTTCAGAGCTTGGAGCACAAATCTGCAAGTTAAGAAAAGAAATAGAAAAAAAAAAAAATAGAAGGGCAAGGTACACAGTTTCTGCTTAACATTACTAAACGTGTATTGAGATACATGCAATTGGAGAGTTTGTTTAAAAGATCTGCCTTATGTCCCTTTTATACCTGTCTCAGTGACATCGATCGCTTTACTGGCTTCCCAGAAATAAAATAACCTTCCTGAGTATTTTCACAGATAAAATAATATTGTTATCCCCCTTTGATCGATTGATCAAAAAAAAAAAAAAACCCAAACGTAGTACCACTCTTAGCTAAGTGTTAATGGTTATAGGGAACGGATCACAAAATCAGTTCTACTTCAAGAATGCATCGTCTTTTGTTTGGTGTCAAACAGGGACGATCTAAACATGATGTGTGTGTGTGTGTGTGTGTGTGTGTATTCCATTGTTTTTCCGTAAGTTTTGAGTAAACACACTCTCCCTCAGCATCAGTTGGAAGTCTTCTACTTAACTCAGTTGTTATTTTGCATGACCTTTCCCAGCTAGTAATGTTTTTATTCCCTTCACTGGGTGTGGCGCAAATAAAAATGTTCATTAAATGGCAAATATACTTTTATCTTTGCTGGAAAAAACTATGCAGATGTAATGAATATGTGCAACTGGTGAGCACCATTTATTACACAACTTGTCTTGACTTTTTCTAAACCCTAATTACTGGTTAATTTATTTTGTGAGTTTGTTTACTAGATTGTCTTGATTGTCTTGGTTCTTGTACAAATGTAACAGATTCATTTCTATGATGAATAACTTGGTAACTTATTAGAAACTTCTTTTGTCTAGAGGATATTAAAATTCAGAAAATATTGCAAACCATTAGTCATTGTAACAAGTTCTAAATATGATTACAAAATCCATTTTGCAAGTGTTATCTATTGATTTATACTAGAAATCAGTGATAACTATACTATCAGGAGTCAACCAGCGATTATAATACCTATGGCTTTTCTAATACTATTTCAAACTGTAAACACACAGCAAAAAGGGCAGATTGTGGATCTTGAGAGCAGGTGCACGAATTATTTATTTGGGTTGGGGCTGACACAATTAGTTTGGGTTGTTTCTTGAAGTTCAAATTCTAGATTGACGTACTGAGTGTAAAAACCTAAAGATGTGGCGTGAGGACCTGTAACATTGTTCCTATGACATGGGTGCTCTGTGGATCAATAACAAAAGCATTAGATTTGGGTTACACAGTTTGAGGGGAGTACAAGCCCTAATGTAAGATGGCAAGCTCCTAAGTCGATGCTATTGAAAATATAATATAAACGATTAATTGTATTATAATTCATAGGTTTTACCATTCAATTGTCAACTTTTTTTTCCTGTTGATACCTGACCTATTAAAACTTTTAGAATACCTAGGAGAAAAAAAACAAACATTAAGTTTGTATAAATAATAGATCTCGACCCTGGGAGCTATATAGAATATTCATGAACTGTGTTTATATTCAAGCAGCTCCTCTAACACTTTAAATTAACATGTTGTGAATAGAAGATATAAATGTACAAATTTTTCTATTTTATTGATCTCATGTGGGAAGCTGAAGAAAGGTAGAGTGTTACTGTTTATTTTCTCAGGAAAAGTTGTTTAATCTAATTGTTTGATGATTATTTAAACGTGTGTGTGTGTGTGTATTAAGTTTATTCATTCTTTCCTGAGTATGAGTTGCTCTCCCTCACTATCTGCAGAACGATTTGCTAAGTGTCAGAGTTACTCTTGAAGTTTCTTTTCAGGGAGAGTTGGATATTGCCTTCGAATGTAACAACCAAATGAGATAAAAGCTTGTTTATAAAGAGGGTTTTTTTTTTTTAAAGATTTTATTTATTCATTTGACAGAGATAGAGACAGCCAGCGAGAGAGGGAACACAGCACGGGGAGTGAGAGAGGAAGAAGCAGGCTCCTAGCGGAGGAGCCCGATGTGGGGCTCGATCCCAGAACGCCAGGATCACGCCCTGAGCCGAAGGCAGAGGCTTAATGACTGAGCCACCCAGGCGCCCCTATAAAGAGGATTTTGAAGCAGACAGAGCTTTAGGTCCCAGAACCAAAGAATATATGTACTCTCCCTTAAAAATGTTATAAAGTCATATAAAAATTTACTTGTCCCCCACTCTTCTTTATTTGCTCATCTCTTAAATACTCAAGTGTCTTTGTAGCCTAGCATCTAAAACTGGTCAGCCAACGAACAAAAACATACTTCGAACAGACTTACCTTGAATTAAGAGAAGATTGAGGAGATAAATATTTGAGCTATTGAAACTTGGTATCAGACAATCGAACTACATTATTTTGTATTATCCTTCAAGGGGCATTCATTATTTCTAGTAGTAACTAGAAAAATACTCCAGAGTAACAGTATGTTGAGGATGCCTTTTCGAAACTGATTTACAGAAACTGTCTGAGTCAGAGATAGAGGATTTTCAAGTGTAGTAATGAGAATATTAGCAAGCTTGGTCGGCTTGTGTCGGCAAAATGAAATTGCTTCATAAGTAACATTAATTGCTTTTAAATGAGAACCTAACAAATTGGCCTGGGCCTGAAAAAAAAAAATGATGGTTTGTAATAGGCTGAAATATTAAAATTAGACTTAAAATAGTTTCTGAGTTAATGACTAGACAATAATCTCCTATATAAAATTCATTTTCATTAGGAGTTTAATTTACATCATTTTGCATCGTGAATTATTCAGACTTTAAGGGAAAGTGACAAGTAGCAGTTATAAGACAAATACAGAGCTGTGAGAAAACAGCTTTCCTCGTTATTGACAACATATTGATTCATAACACTCTAAATGTGGTTATGTGTCAGTTCGATTTGAATAGACCACTTTACCTCTTGCATTGTCAACCTGGAGCAGTATTACTAAAAGAAGTGTGTGTCCTTATTCCAGTTTAAGGAGGTTAAAGGTTAAAGGTTAAGGGTTAGCTTAAAAGCATCATCTGCCTAGCTGCTTAACTTTAAACTGATCAATTTAATGAAAATCTGTTTTACAGATGTTGTTTTAATGTATTTGGCAGGATTTAGGCAGCTTTAACATTAGACGTATGCTAGTAAAAATTATTTCTTTATTTGACCAGAACAACACCTTTCCTTTTATGTTTAAGGTAGAAGGCTTGCGGGTTATGGTATTTTGGCAAAGGACCCAGAGGCAGAATGTGTTGATGATCTTCCCATATGGACTCAAAAAAAAGAATACCTTTATGTCTATTGCTAACGATGACTGCAAAAACAAACAAAGCTGCATTCATTTTTTTGGCAGTATTATTTTCCTTAGAATTTTTTTAAAGAGGAATTTTGTTATTGTTAAGAAAATCTCACTTCTTCAAGCAAAATTTTCTGAAGCGCTAAACACTATTAAATTTTGATTTTTCCTTCAGAAATTTTAACAATGAAGCAAAATTGGTCTAGGAAATTAAAACAATAAAATGAAACTACAGATTGCCCTTAATCTTCCCTTTCCATGTATAAAAGTATATTTAAAGTGAGGTTAACAAATACTGAGTGTGTAGATAGCTACAGTCAGTGTCGTAAGGTAAAGTGTGCACGTGTGTATCTGCATGGACGTCCAGATCTAGATAGGATGCAAAAGCCGTGTTCCTTCACTAACCACTTTATTGGATTTGATTATATTCTTCTAATTTCACACCTTTGCGTCCTCTACAAATTCTCAGCAGTTGATAGTCACAGAATAAATCCTCAGTATTTGTAGGATGAATAAGTGAATAGCCTGAGATATGTATTAAAGAAACCCTGTTACTTCCAACCCTCATTTAAAAGATAAAAATGCATTACAATTGGTCTCCCTCTTAAATGATCCCAAACTTTTTCTAAAGAGTTGAGTAAAAAAGTTATAATGAAAACCACTTAGCACTACACATTCGAACGGAAGAACACATACGACTTTGGCCATATTTCCGTTTTACAGTTTAGTTTATTCTTGGCTCAGACAGAACGGACAAGACTTTTCCAGCCAGCTGATTGGTTTACCCCCATCCTATGCAGGGCTTGCAAATCCTGTTGCCACACCTGCATGTCAGCTGCTCTTATAATATTGTATGTATTTTTAAGTGAGGTGTTCACAGCTTTGCTGGTTCAAAGTCAAAAGCTTAATTATACCAGCCTTTTTTCTTTCTGCATCTGCTAGTAGGGAAGCAGAATAGTCTGAATTCCATAATGCTATTTTCATATTTGGATTTCAAATTGGCTGAGAGCAGTGAATGAATCTCTTGTCTCCATGGTGAGCAAAAGAACACACGTGGGATTTAGTCCTAGGTAACTTTTAGTGTAACATTCCCCCAAGGAACATTTTTGGAGTTTTCTCATTATCCATGTTATGGATGAAAGCATCCGGGTTAAGAACTAAAATCAAGGTGTGGGGGAGGGTCACAGAAGAGAATGCAAGGAGCCATGTTGGGAAAAGAAGGTGGCAAGGAAATAAAAAATGGAATAATTAGCTTCACCTACCTTTTTTTCTTTTTCTTTTTCTTTTCTTTTTTTTTTTTTTTTTTTACTAGTAGGAAGTAATAACCCGATCAGTTTGGAATTAACAAAGAATCACAAGCATTTTCATTTCAATAGGCCTGAGTCCAACTTTGCAATTTAAAATCAAATATACCAGATATGTACCGTTTCAATTATTGAACTGTCATTGTCCCGGTGTGATGGTAAAAGAGGTCAGGAGATTGTGTGGTACACATTTGCATAAAACTCATTGTGCAAAAGGAAATTGGAATATGTGTGTGTATCTAAGAAACCAAAACAGGTTTTTCTTAATCTTATTCCAGTCATTTGTTTAGATGAAGAAAGCTGTTTTCAGAGATAAACAAAAGTTATTCTTTTCTGTTGCCAAACATTAACCTGAATATGGAAATTTTTACACTTTTTTGTATTAGTTGCAGATTTATGTTTCTTTCAAGGTTGAAATGCACTGTGAAATTTAATTCCGGTTGCGAGATTTCGTTTTAAAAAAGTAATCACAGCTCAAATTATTCTATTGTGTTCTCATATAAAAAGACAAAGCAGAGATTGAAAAAAACAGTTTCTGTGGCCGAGCAATAATACATGCTTGCATAATACTTATAACTAATAAATTCGCAGATCAAATGGAGAGGAGCTGGTTAGCTAATAGCAACTAATAAATCACTGGTGTTTTCAGATCGCAGTGTAATTGGCCAGCTCTACCTGCTACGTCTCCTTCTGTTTTTAAGCTGACATTTGCTGAAGCCCAGCCATGTGTTCCAGCACGGCTACTCCAGCTCAAATATGGACTTTCTCACTGCTATCCCATGGCAAGTGATATATTACATTGTGAGCTGAGAACCGTCTTTGTATTCCCCTGGAAAAAAAATGACTAAAAATCTGTCTATCCAAATTTAAAAAATATATATCACTACACATCAAAAGGATTACTTTAGACCAGGCAGTACCAACTTACTACATCCATGTCAGAATACATAAAGTGATTTTTAGTGTGTGAAATTGTTCGCAAACCCAGACAAAATTTAAAGAAAGCCAAGTGTGCAAAGGAACCCTCCTATTTTATTTTCAACATGTCTTTCCTTAACCGGGGCTACCATCTCCCATCATGTCAGGCACACGCTATTACGCTGTTCTCTGTTTCTCTGAAATCCTTACTATTTTATCCCATCTGGATCTTCTCTTCATGGAAATGCTCCCTGTTGCAAGATTACCCATCTAATTCCCCAAAGAAAACTAGCATCCCCTTAATTAAGGGGAAAGAAGCCTTTTCATAAAAGCAGAATAGTGCATTCAAAGGTGTAAATGACTTTCAGGTCTTTCCCAGGGTACATTTTGTTTTAAAGGAACTGCTTAATCTGGATGAATTTTCGAACGTGTGAGGGGTGTCATGATTTTGTCCGGGATGGGGAGGGCAGAGCCCCACCCTAAGAGCTTCCCTCACTTATCTCCTTCCGAACCCACATGGCCCCACACACATCATACCGGCCCTCATCTCAGAAACGCAGTAAAAAAATTTGACACTACTATTCACTTCACTTTAGGGCCATGTCAACTCATACTTTATGATTTATATGATGGTTTTTGTATAACTTGTGTTCGTTCTGTCTCATGTGAAGTGTAGGTATGGTTTAACCAAAAGTAGTAAATCGCTTATGTGTCAGCCGCCCGAGGTCATTTAGGTAATGCAGACAGAGGTGTTACCTCATAATTAATGTGCTCTCCCGCGTGCTGCTTTGGCTTCAATTTAATAGTCCCTGTCCGTGGAGCTTGTTTA
The DNA here is from genome assembly GCF_024610735.1 of Ursus americanus. Classification (NCBI taxonomy): domain Eukaryota; kingdom Metazoa; phylum Chordata; class Mammalia; order Carnivora; family Ursidae; genus Ursus; species Ursus americanus. The sequence goes on along the minus strand of NC_142135.1, from coordinate 54,692,837 downwards.
AAATTGCTGAAATGTTCAAATGGGTGCTGGGATGCCACGCAGTAATGCAGCCAGAGTCATATGTTAAGCAGGCCCTGCGCTGCTGAAAGGGTCTTGGCCCGGGGTGCAGTGAGGAGGAGCTGGCATGTGCATAATGACCGTGGTTCTGCTTCCAGAACATCTGGCCTGCCTGAGTTCTACTGGAAATGCTTTCCCAAGTTTGCTTTGAGTCTGAGCCTATGCTCAGGCTGAGTTCAATTAGACGTGGAGATTTGTTCATTATTCAGATAATTCAAGCCTTAAAAGGCACTTTTCCCAAATTATCAGTGTATTTCAGGAGAGCTTATGACGATACGATTTTTTCAAATAAGAGTGACACTGGAGGCGCACAGCCCCCTATAGCCCACGAGGAAACATCTTCAGAGATCCTATAACCCCAGAGAAGTGTGAGGATTGATACAGGCACAAAGGCTGATGTCTTGTTTGCAGAATACCTGAACGATATCCCAAGTTTTACTTCTAATAGATACAGAAGCATTGATTGAGCACTTACTATGTGCCAGGTCATAGTCTCTGTTGATGGAGGTTGTGTCCCATTAGTGTGGTAGGATATATGCCATCTTCCCTAAGGTGATGCTTCTGAACTCACTCTGTTCTTCCAGTGTGGCAGGGATAGTAATAAAATTAAGGTTTGAACCCCATATACGAGCCATCAAAAGCTTCCATGGTTTGGTTTTGTTTTTGTTTTTTTCCGACAATGGCTGGTCAAGGGACTGAGTGTGACTGCTCTCTTGGGTCCTCAGTAGTTGTAGAACAGTGTCACTTGATTATCTTGACTTCCTCTTATTGCTCTCTTGCATTGCAAGACTTTATTGATCAGTTTTAGACAAGGGTCATGGTGGGAATTTAAGGCAGTACAGAGCTTTTCTATTAGTTGGAACATTTATGTTTCTTCACACGTGAGGAAGATGCTACTGATGTATTACCTAGAAAATGAAGAAGAAAACCACTTAATAAAGAATGCAAAACGTCAGATTACAACTTCAGTCAACCCCCTTATAGGATCAGTATGCTAATTTAGTTTGACTCTTGAAGAATCTTTGTGAATTCAGTTTATAATGCTGTCAGAGTTCTGCTTCAAGATAAGTTACTACGAGGACGAGTTTGTTATTATCATAGATAATAACAGTTACGTGTGGCAACATTTTATTTCACTTCGTTTTATAATCTTATATTCATATTCTAGTTTTCTCATCTTTAAGGAGAAGTATTTTTGTAGCTTTGAGTATGATACTTTCATATATTATATAAAATATGTACACATCAATATAAAAGTATATTGGGCCATACTTTTAAGACTTTATTGATTCAGATTTTCCTAAAGCCTTTCTTTCACTGGAAATGTTAAGTAGCATAGAATACGAATCTCTCTCTTCTTGTTGCTTACAGAATAAATGTCAAGGTTGTATTTTCCCATTAGGCAATAATTAAAGAGTAATGTAGAGGAAGGTTAAAGTTGAAAAATTCTTTGTCTCTGATTATCTGCTGATAAAATTAGTGGAATGCAGACCAGAAGATGGAAAGAAATGAGCTATTGATAAGTCCAGCTGTATCGCTTCACTCAAGTTTGGAAGGGAATCTTTTAAAGTTTTAAAATATTGATTTTTTTATCCATGATTATGTGTCCTGTGTCAAGAAGAGTCTCATTTATAAATAGAGTTAGCAATCGATTGTCTTATATGATTTATGAGGTATTGGGAAGAAATCTTACCAAAAATATCCCAAAAGTATGCCAGATGTTCTGTCAAGGGTAAAACCATATTGATAATTGACATCCATTTATCCACTTAAAAAGAGGACAGAGGCTGACAACAATCACAAGAAGTTAGACTTTTTATTTGCATTATCTCATTTTACTCTTCCTAACAGTTAGATGTTACTATTCCCATTTGACATATGGGAAACTGAGTTTCAGAGCAAAATGCTTTGCCCAAGTCCTCACAGACAGTAAGAGCCTGTGCTGGAGTTCTAGGCCACATCATGAGGCTCTGCTAATGAGAAAACTTTCCATTGCACATGAGGATAGGACGATGGAGAGTGGGAAAGGAAAAGGAAGGCCAGAGCACCAGAGGCAAACTGAACAATTTTATCTAGGGCTTAATCATTTTGGAGCCCACTTTTATTCCTTCAAGTTAGCAGATTCCCTTAAAGATAGTGCAGTGCAGTGTAACACAAGAGTGGGCCAGTCCGAACATAGCCAACTAGAAGGATGGACTCAACACCTGTTGGGTCATCTACAAGCCGGAAGGAGAAACTGCTGGTTAAAATCGTTGTCTGAATGTCTCCTGTCACAACGGAATTCTTTCACTCTAAAGAAACTTCCTTTTACTGGCATTTTTGGATGTTTGGTATATTACATGGAAAGAACTAATAGAATATTTATCACTTCTAGTGCCTGAGCTCTCAGTGCTTGCAAGTTAAGCACCTTTGGAAGCTGCATTAATTCATTCAGGTCACCAGGGTACTTTAGCAGTAATGTACTAAACGGTACCCCGCTGACCTGAAAGAGGGAATGTGCCTCCCTAAGCATTTAACTTCCTAAACAGGAACAACTAAAGCACAGTCTACTCTCTGCCCAGAACTCAATTCCCTTTTCCTGGCATCCTTATAACTACTGGAGGAAGTCCTAGCCACTTGCTTCCTTACTTACTTAGTTTTAAAAAATAATCTTGTTTTGAATTACTATTTTTTTTACTTTTATCTTTCACTTCTTACTTTGATCCATTTTAGTTACAAGGTTCCAGAAATTGTCTTTCCACCGTATGTTTCTAATGCACTCCCTTCCTCTCCCTCCTTGAAATTTGGTTCATGATTCCAATGTAAAGCCCCGAATCTTGTTAGAATCACAATGACTTAAGAGATGCTGGGGGAAAATCTCGCCTTCCTGAATCTGGCTACCTCTTCCTGCAAAAAAGTGTCAGTCGTTGACGTTGCTGCTAGTTGACCACATTCATTAATGAAATGTTCTTTTATTGAAAAGCAAGAATAGTCTTAGTTTGGAAATGACAGAATTGTTAGCAATACGGAAGCTCCAAGTAACTATAACTGGTGTGTGTAGAGCATGCAAGGAAAGTCTGATAATTATAATGCGTAGGACCTTTCAAAGGCTTCAAATATTTCTAACTATTCATTTGACAAGCCTGAAAATAACACTAGCATATGTCCTTAGGGCCTAAAATCATTCATTGTTCAATTGTAAGAAGTCGGTAGCAAGTCTGATTGCCATCACAGCTGAAAGAGAGTCAGTTTTCAAGGCATCTCCTTTAAACTCAGCATCTATTAGCACTTACCACTGAGTAGTAAGTGACACCGGACATGGGGAGGGGGAGGAGGATTCTTAATTTTCACACCAAATAAATAGGGTTGTTTTAAAAAATAAAATTAACGTGCTAAAATAGGAATTATGCAAATACCGGAATATAGCTTTTAGAATTTGGTTTGTTTGGTGAATCTATATTATGCAGTACTTTAGAAGGGAGAAAATTGTCTCCTATTTACTATGTGGTACTATCACTACTTTTTAAACCGAGGCCCCTCAGTGTCCTTTGAGAAATAATTAGGCTAAAAGCAAGTTCTGGGTTATTATTACTTTCTGTTTATTATAATTTTTATTAGCACATTAAGTAATTAAAAAAACATATTTGGATGAAACAATTGTACCAAGTTTTTCCATGATGAATATTCCCTGAGAAGAATAACCAAATAACCAAACTCATAACCAAGTTCCTGAAAAATAGACCCAAGGGGAATTCATAAATAACTTTTTTTTCAGAGAAATACAGTCTTTGGCTTTCATAATTCCTTAAAAATAAGAAAAACCAAGATGGACTTTATGAAGAATTATTTAGTTTCTAAAGTGTTCATTCTCAACACAGAAGATAGAATTACCATCTTTAACCCATAAATGCAAAAACATGTTCCTAATTGCCTAATTTTGTAGACATTTCTTTAGATATATGTCAGACCATCAAGTATGATATTTACTTACAAGTCTTTGTGGCAGGTACTAGGTCATTTTATTCCTTTTTGTAGAACTGTGGCTACCCCTTTAATTATGGTGGCTTGATAACTTACTGGAAACCATTGATACAGAAGTAGATTACATATATATATATATATATATATATATATATATATATATACACACACACACACACACACACACACTTTTCCAAAAAGTGAACAATTTATTTCTTTATCAATGGGTGTAGAACAATGTGGATATAGGGACGCCTGGGTCGCTCAGTCGGTTAAGTGTCTGCCTTCAGCTCAGGTCGTGATCCCAGAGTCCTGGGATCGAGCCCCATGTTGGACTCTCTGCTCAGCGGGAGTCTGCTTCTCTCTCTCCCTCTCAAGTAAATAAATAAAATCTTAAAAAAACAAAAACAAAAAATGTGGATATATTCAGGTCTCATGTGTTGAGTGATTGAAAAGGCAAAATGCCAGGAGTCCAGTAATGTTTTCAGTACATATCCAGGGACACCTGCTTATACTTATTTTACTCAAACCCTGGAAAAAATCGCATGCATACATGCATGTGTGTGTGCATGTATGTGTGTGTGTGAGAGAGAGAGATAGAAAGAATACAGTATATGAAGACTTATTTTAAAAAAATTGATCAAGATCATGAGTTAATCATTAATACCCACTTACTCTGTTTTAAAGTAAATGGCAGAAATCTCTTCCCGCATGTTGTAAGTGTTCTCAGTCTCTAGAGATAATAAACCTTTGATGATGTTGTGCAAGACTCGTCAACAAGCACTGAAATCAGTTCTGTATGTACACATGACTAATCAAAAGTTCAGGGAACAGGATATGATTTGGTAAAAGTGATAGGTTCTCCAAAAAGTAAATGGCCTCACTAATTGTGGGAGCACATTAAGTCTTTTTTTCCCCTTACAAAAGGCAGGTCCTAGTCCCCCATTGGAGCAGATATCTTTTCACAAAGCCTCGAGCACTAAATGTTTTTAGAAAGTATCTTTAAAAGCAAAGGTGTTCTCAAATTAATGCCTACCTAATTAGTGTGCTATTCTTTTCTTTGTATTAAAGTTACAACAGATACCATAAGATATTTAGACTCAGAATGATCCTTGAAATTCGGGGAATTGGGTAACCAGAACAAATATCTTCTTAAGTCTATCAAATGTAAGATGTTCACAGTGGGAAAATGATGGAATAAGACAACAATCTCAGTAATTAAGCATGAAATTATATAGGATAATGTGACTAAAGTTTCAAGAACTCAGTTCCAAAATAGAAAGGGAAGGAGCTAAAGTTATATGCCACAAAATCTACCATGTGAACAGCGCAATGAATTTTGAGGCCATTGCCTTCTGCTTTGCTGCTTTTAAAAAATTTGCATATATATTGATACAGAATTCATATTTATTGAATATAATTGATATAGAATTCATATTCCATGGAATTCAGCCATTTAAATTATACAATGACATGTTTCATTTTTTAAATAATCTCTATGTCCAATGTGGGGCTCAAACTCACAACTCCAAGATCAAGAGTTTCATGCTCCCCCGACTGAGCCACTCAGGCAGCCCACAATGAAATGGTTTTTCTTCGACTATTCACAGAAGTATGCAACCATCACCATAATCAATTTTAGAACATTTTCAACACTCCAGAAAGAAATACTGTCCAACTTAGTCCGCCCCCCACTAATCCACCGCCCCCCCCCCCCCGGCCCTTTCTGTCTATATAGATTTGCCAATTTTGGACATTTCATATAAATGGAAACATACTATATGTGGCACTTTATGACTGACTTCTTTCACTTAGCATAATATTTTCAAAATTCATCCATATCGTAGTGTGTATCTATATTCATACCTTTTTATTTTATTTTTAATTTTTCATTTAAATTCAATTTTGTTAACATACACATATTATTAGTTTCAGGGGTAGAATTTAGTGATTCATCAGTTGCATATAACACCCAGTGCTCATTACATCAAGCGCCCTCCATAATGCCCATCACCCAGTGACCCCATCCCCTCGCCCACCTTCCTAGCTTTTTATTATGGAATTTCCATTGTATGCATAAACTGCATTTTATTTATCTTTTCTTCAGTTGACGGGCATTTGAGTTGTTTCCACTTTTTGGTTATTAGGAATAATGATGCTGTGAACATTTGTGGACAAGTTTTTCTGTGGACATATGTTTTTGTTTCTCTTGGGTATGCACCCAGGAGTGGCATTGCTGCATTGGCCATGGCTGTGTTAACTGCTCTGTCTTTACTGCCAGTCCCTTCTTATTTTGTACCTGGTCAGCTCCTTCTTCCTTTTCCTTTAATTCGTTAAATATTACATTTTTTTTTTCAATCTCCTGAACTTAGGCCTCTTCTGCTCTACTTTGGCCAATGAATTCAGGGAGGAAATTAACACTAACATTTACTGAGCACTTATTAGGTGGCAGATAATCTTCTAAGTTAAAAAAAAATTAACTCACCAAATCAAACAGCAACGCTATTAGATCGGTACTATTATTATGCTGATCTTGAAGATGAGGAACTAAAGCAATGAAAGCTTAATTAATTTATCCAACATGACATAGCTGGTGAGAGTGCCAACAGAGTAAGGATTTTAACTCATTTTGACCGGTTCCAGCACCCACAGACTTAAATAGGACCCAGTGTCACATGAAGATCCTACACTGAGAAGGATACCTGGAAAGGAAAGCCTTGTTTGTGGCAGAAGGGATGGAAATAAGAGTGTAACTGTGACTGTCGATCTTTCAGAAGGATATGAATCCCCTAAGAGAGAAAAAGAGGTAATTATGAGATAGATAGAGATTGAGAGACTTTGGGAGGTGTAGTGAGGGGTAGCAAATTAGAAAAATCACTGATAACAGTATATAGTTAAGTCCTTTTTTTTTAATGTCAGATTGTAAACTCTTTATTTGGTTCATAGGACGTTCTTTGAAAAATACCTGGAACTGAGTTCTCCATATTTGTGGGAATGAAAAATTGGAATATTTTACGATAACTTAAATTTACTGTAAGACATTTTGTTAGATTGATGTTCTGGTAATGCACAAATAGTGGTTCGTTCTCATTTGTTAAAAACACACTGGGCTGGGGCACCTGGGTGGCTCAGTCAGTTAAGCATCTGCCTCCGGCTCAGGTCATGATCCCAGGGTCCTGGGATCGAGCTCCACATCTGACTCCCTGCTCAGCCGGGAGCCTGCTTCTCCCTCTGCCTCTGCCTGCTACTCCACCTGCTTGTGTTCTCTCTGTCTCTCTGTCTCTCTCTCTCTCTCGCTATCAAATAGATAGATAGATAGATAGATAGATAGATAGATAGATAAATAAATAAATAAATAAATAAATAAATAAAATATTTTAAAAAACCCACACTGGGCTGCACCCCATTGGTGAGTAAGGCAGACACAAAGGGTATATGATTCATTCCTGTCCTCAAGGAGCTCACCAGTCTTCAGAAGAAAATATATAATGCTTTTTGTCTGTGCTTTATTTTCCCTTGTGTTTTTGCCCTGTTAATACCCTTTCTGAATTCCAGAAGTCTGTAGAGACATTTTTAGTACTTTCTATAACACATTTTATCAATGTTTACTCCTTTGTGTCATCTAGGAAGTTAATATTTAGAATTCCTGTGGTATTGGGGGAAAGAATTAGATTCCTACCTTGCAGAACTTTGCTAAAGAGTGGTTGTTTGCTTCTACACCAGTAAAGATGTTGTCCCATTATTGGAAAATAATGTACAATATCAGTATAACTTAAGTCTTTTCTTTCTTTTGCCTCTCCCTCCCCACCTGTGTGATGTTTGTGAGCATGTTTTTTATGTTTTCATAATGGATAAACTGAAATATTATTTGGTGCTTTGTTTTGGCTAACTAGAGGATATTATTTTTTTTGTAGGTGTAAAGGCAGAAATACATTTGTTTTTAATATCTGACCTAATTAGTTACTGGTAAAATAGTCTTAATATTTTATCTGTAGCTATTTTAGGCATCGTCCTATTTTATTCAACAATTATTAATGTTCCTTGAAGTTTTCAATTTCCAAAGACCTACCGATCTTCATAAAGCCATTGACATGGGTATAGTGAGGTCAGGGGTTGGGCTGCCAGTGTTCCTACTGTTAGAACATAGCATGCGTAATTTCTCCTTTCTGTTTTACTATGAAAAAAAATAAGAAATTATGCAAGTAAACATGATAAGCTCCCATATTATCTCATGCTGAAAGATTCTCTGGAGCTGCTTTCTTGAGTTTAAAACACAGTAAAACAAAGATTGCCTATGTCAGCGCTAATGTCTATGAATACTAACAAGCGAAATAGGCATTCACAAAGTAGGCATCACTTTCTGATACCCTCCCATTATTACCAAATTGGGGGTGCAGGGTGGTGAGAAGGTGCGTGGTGATGTCTCAGAGAAAGACAGTGAAAGCAATGCACATCTATCTTTCCAGACATCTGTGTCTACCTCTATCTGTGCCTTTCTGTGTAACTTAAGGAAAGATTAAAAAAGAAGCGGTAGGCATTTTCTGTCTTTAAGTGTCCAGCTGACTTTCTCACTCTTTATGTGGTTTTTGGCAAGCATTTCTGTGCCTTAGTTAACATATTAGTAAATGGAGAGAGAAAAAAAAAAAGCCACTCCACTGGGTTCTGTAGATCTTAATTAAGGTACAAAAATAGGTTTAAAAAAAGTCTTCTGAGATGAAAGCTTTTCTTATATGTGGAAAATATTACTCGTGTCTTGTCAGCATATCTAGTCTATTGGCATTGCTTTTTGTACTTGGAGATAACTTCTGCTTTTCTTATTATCGGTAAGACACTTTCCTTTTTAATTTCTATAAGTGCACTTGGTTGCACTATTATATCTAGGACTTGTCATTCTTGAAAAGCCATTCTTAACTTTATCTCTCCAATTGGCCTTCAATTGAAATTTGCTTTGAAGAGGAATGTAGCTCTACGCATCAACTTGAACATGGGTAAATATAGCTCATAGAAAATGACTATTTGTGTATCCTTTTATGTGCTTTAACTTCGACATCCGTTCTTTCTTAGAATTTTGCCCACAGAGAGGGAGCTATGTATTACACTTTTAAATACCAGTTTTCAAGTCTACCAAGTGTGAATTTGCAAATGAGTAGTAGTAAGTGGAGCTCACAGCTGAAAAATGACTGTTAAAAGCTTCTGTGTCCGGCATTAATTTTAGTTTTGCCTTTAGGCTGGTACCACAATTGTTTCGTCTATGAAATGGGTTCTGAGTTACCATTACGAGTAGAAAATTAGCATTAACTTAACGGTCTTTGAGATCTGGTCTAAATTCAATCACTTCTGTGGTTCTCAGAGCTGAATTTATCCTTAGCTTTAACAAGGATCTTATCTTAAATTGCTGATGTACTTGCACATAGATCAAGTTGCCAGTGTTCCATTGTTTTGTTTAATCCACAAATATATGTTTATGTATTTTTCTTGTAAACAGGAAGCAGGGTAATACTCATATACAGAGAAATAGCTGAACTACATCTCTTAATCCCTTGTGTTTTATTTACTTATTTGATACTAATCATTTCATTTATTCATTTACTGAGAGCCCACTTTGTTGGGCCCTGTGCAAGGAAATAGGATATAACATCAAACAAGAAAGACACAGGCCTTTGCACTGGGTGAGCTGATATTTTAGTGGAGGAGACAAGCATTAAACATATAATCACATGTTAGACAAAGCAATAGTTAATTACTATTGTAAACAAACAATGTAAGTTTTTAAAACTCTGGAATATTTATGTATGTTATTCGTATGTAGGTATCAGTATAAATCAAACTCTTCTTCTAATCTTAGAAGCAAGTGGAGAATTTCAATGAGATACTGTACTGAGGTATTTAAAAGAGTAGCTGGGGGCTGAACAAAATGGACATCACTAGATGTTGGCTGTCACACAGAAAAAGGCATAGACCACTGAGATTTTATCAGAGTATATGCACTTTCAAACTTTTTGGAGTCATGAAATGCTTATGTGAAAAGGCATTCTAGAAATGGCTGCATATCCAATTGGCAGATTTGAGAATGTGATTTGGAAGGTTGGATGAGATGAAGCTGATCGTTAGACTCATTGGAACTTTTAAAACTTACTAATTCCAAGGCCATGACCTTTAGGGACGCATCCAGGAATCTCTTCATTTAAAGAGATGATCCTGATAATCAGCCTGATTTGGGGATCACTGGGCTAGAAGATTTTGAAGGTCACTCTAGATCTACAGGCTCATGAGAAAATAGTGAATGTGGTGATCGCACTAAGTTCAGCTCCATTCATATCTGTTCCTCCCGTGTTCAGAAGAAAAACTGTGCCTTCAAATGTCCTCTTGGATTCCCCTCCTTTCACAGACTAGGATTTTGCTAGCGTTTGCTGGTGCTGCATATTCTGTCCAGGGAAATCATGGAAGGCCTCGCCCTCTGTCTTGCTCATTGTTTTGCCTCTAAGGACAAGAGTCTGACATGTTTTGATATTAAAAAAAAAATCCCATTTCAGTAGGAAAAATGGCAAACCTTTATAAAGAAAACCTTTCTGTACAAAACAGCTATTCTTTTGTTGAAGGTCTGGCACTTCAGTGAACTGTTGGGCCAAGAAACCATTTGGAGTCCAAAAGTCAGTAAAAAAAAAAAAAAAAAACTAAGGCCCCTGGATTGAATTTTGTGAGAATACTTTTTTGGGGGTCGCCTGGATGGCACAGTTGTTAAGCGTCTGCCTTCGGCTCAGGGCATGATCCCAGCGTTCTGGGATCGAGCCCCACATCAGGCTCCTCTGCTGGGAGCCTGCTTCTTCCTCTCCCACTCCCCCTGCTTGTGTTCCCTCTCTCGAAGGCTGTCCCTCTCTCTTCAAATAAATAAAAATAATAAAAAAATCTTAAAAAAAAAGAATACTTTTTTGGTAAATTTTTGGAATCATGCTTTGCTTCATCATAGTTGCAGAAATCCACTCTCCTTGTCCATGAAGCTATCCCCAGGCAGCAGATACATAGTCTCCTTTCTGAACAGGAATCTTATAGGTCTCAGGAGAGCCAACTTCCACAGGCCCGCTGGGTTGTACGCTCATTTGTAACTCACTGTAATGATTCTGCAATTTTTTATTTTCTTGCTATTCTAGGAAGGCAGATTCTGAGGTTTGTTTTTGGAGTTTACTTCATAATAGCATATATTTTCTCTTTTTGTTTCTCTCCATACGTATGGATATGTGTGTGGGTGTGAGATGTGCGTGTATGTGTGTGAGGGGTGCATGGGTATGTGGGTGGGTAGATATAGATGTGTGTCTATTTCTTTATCCTGTTTATGAAAGAGAACTGTGTATTGTATATTGTATAATTTGACAATTTTCTTTTAATGATATCCCATATTTTTCTTTTCTCCTAAATACATCGTCTAAAGCATTTATACTGGTAGCTACAATGACAACCAAAGCTAAAAAGAAGCAAATAAATATGGTGCCCAATTTTATGAGCAATAGAATATATATTGCCATAACATGTTACCCTGGAAAAGTTACTGTATTTAGTTACTGGCGAGTTAGAAACTGGATCTTTGTCTATTTCGTAAAGGAGGGTCGTTTTTTATAGATCACCTTGAAATAATCAGTTCTGAACAAGAGCTACATTTTTAAATATGGATATACTGTGAACTACCAATGCCAAACTATATCTGAGTCCCACTGGCCATATAGCCCGTGTTCCATGAGAGGTCCAAATAAAACAAGCTCCCTCCCCACAGACTGAAAGAGTCACACTAATAAAATGACTGAGTGATTTGGTGAAAAAGAAATTATTTCAAGATTTTGCTAATAATCTTGGCTTGATCAGTTACTTGAGCCCTGCTGATACATGTAGATCAGGATAGAAGTTTCCTGCCTTGCCTAGGGTGAGCCCTAGGCTTTTGGTTATTTAAGGATAATGTTCAATGAGCCCACATTAGTGTACTGTAAGTGTACTATAAAATAAAACCTTTTGAGGTTTGCGCTTAAGTAAAAGACATAGTACAGTATTGTGTGTTTGTGTGACCTAAAGCATTTTGCTCTACTGTGACAGACATATCATCCTCCTGTGCCAATATAAATGCAAGGACATTTCATAGTCATAATCTGTTAATACCAGTTAGCAGTGTCACAAATTAAAGCATTAGTGGATTTGTGTTGCTTGAGGAAGCAACTGATATAAAATACCAGGAGGTTGAAGGAGTGGGGCAGTTTATTGTAACATAATTCTGCATACCATGTAAAGTCTTCATGCCTGTTGGTGTGAAGCCTCTGAGTGGACCTTCACAGAGAGCTCAAAGGGATAGTTTATCATGCAGCAAATTAAGAAACATTAGGCTAGGTGCATTCTCAAAGAAATAATTTTTGGTGATAAGCAGACAACAAAAATCAAAAGAGGATAGTGGTTTTTTTTATTTGTTTTGTTTTGTTCTTACAGGAGAAAGAAAGATTTTACTGTTTTTTAAAAATTTACATCTGTAGTGCAGACAAAAAATTCTTCCCAGGATTTGAAGAAGTGCATTTTCTATAGTTGTGCTGTTTGGGGACTGTACTTAAATAAAAATTTAATGATAATTTTCCAAATGGACTTTTATAGGAACTATTGATAGTCCTGTAGCAGAGATTTTGGCCAATTCAGTAATGTTGATACTATCATGAAGGATACATAACTCTCTTATCAAGAAGCTTGTAACCTGGGAACATGGAAATGATTGTATAAATTATAGAAGGAATGTTAGATTAAATTCCTTCTTTAATTTTGGTAGTGATTTGAGAGAGTAATACATTTATTACTGTTGTGTATTTTGTATTTGCCTAGGCATTTAAATGATTTTTCATATTTCCCCTTCTTTAGCCTAGATTATGGATATATTCTGAGAGAAAGTTATAGGGAATAACAATTATAGAGAATGAGAACCCATGGTTAAAATTATATGCACATTGAACTACAATGAGGGTATTAAAAGTATTTCATCCCATTTGTAAAATATCTTCCATGACTATGAAAGGGCAATATTTTTTCCAATTATATCTGCCTTAGCCTGCAAATGGATTACCGTATAAGAACTCTTATAAAGCAAAGAGTCCAAAAATAATTGAAAGTGTAAGGACAGATAAGCTGGGCATATAAAGGCCCTGAGCAAACTTCTCGCAATAGCATTCACAGAACAGAAAAAAAAAAAAAAAGTTTATCTTAACTCCTGCTCAGGACCAGATGAACATTTTAACCCTTAGCATCATGATGCTTCTTCTTGACAGGGAATGCCTACTGCATTATTTCTAGCTGGATTCTCCAGTGTCTGGAAGATTGCATTTTGACTTCCCCCATTATTAATAACCAGATTTGATCTTAGGCTTGTCCAAGGTCAGGCGGACTGGCCAGGTCAGCCTGTTTGTGTGTGTGCATGAACCGTGACATCTACTGAGAGTGACAGGTGGAGGATGAGGGTGGTGAGACAAGGGTGTTAACCTTCAGCCCACCAAAAGAAGCCTCTTCCTGCTGAGAACAAAGATCGCTAGGGCTGTAGCCACCTTTTTTCCCCCCATGCTCATAATATTTCCACCAATAATGCGCTGTTGAAGAATGTATTGGAGAAGAGGCAAATGATTTAAACCATCGCAATAGAAACAATAATATATATTTGCATGATTGTTCAGAACTTTCAATCAGATTTAACAGTGTTTTATGTGGATCAATTTTGCATGGCTTTTCCTTTTAGGTAAATGACTCAACTATGCTCCAGGGTGATACTTTTATTCCTGAAATGCTCCCCATTTCACAAGGAAAAAGTACAGAAGCTCTAAAGAATGTGGGGCAAGACATATTTTAGAAACCAGATCAACAACTTTAGAAGCTCCAGAATTTGTAGTATTTTCTCTAAAACCTACCAAATAAACTCATTTCTCAAAAAACAAAACAAAACAAAACAAAACAAACTTGCCTCTTTCTGGGTAAAAATTCCTAAGAAGCTATTTGGTTCTTAATTGATTTTCTACGTCAGTTGTTCATTGAATAGATAAGTAGTGCCTGTGATATTTGATTACAGAGCAAGGCACCCATTTAACCTTCTGTTCTTTCCTGGCCAGGATTTCAAATACAATAGAACGTTCCTCCCTGAGGCTCAGCAGGATTAGACAGCTAGCAGTAATCCCTGATACGCTGAAATAGACCTGATAGAACTTCACCTCACTTGTTTAGGATTATGCTCATGAATTCCACTCACCCGGCAGCATTAACCCTTTCGGGACTTGGGCTGGGATATTTTATCAGTAAAAGCAGTAAATAAGCGGAAACCTCTTAATAAATTCTAAGCAGTTACACCTCATTTTCTGACCACAATATAAAACTAATTTTGAAGTTAGAACAGATACGTGCTCTACATTGTTTTTTTTTTCCTGAAATTTTGCATCTTCTATATATGTGTCTTAAGATTGGTATTGATTTATCTTCCTACATATAATTTTGTTTCAGAAACTTTATGGAAAGTTCTGGTTTGCGTAATAGCTTTCCCACCATGGTCACAGTTAAATCATCTTGTGGAGGTGAAGGATAAATGACTTCATATAAAGTAGCTCCTTGGTAGTCGAGGTTAAGTGGAACCAAGGCAAGGATGAAAATCCCCAAACCTCATTTTAGCCAGGGGTTTCCAATCTCGTCCTTTTCCTTTCATTAGAGCAAATTCCATAGGTTCGAGTTTAATTTTCTCTCTTTCCCCTCTAGGGGATATGAAAATGAGTTAAGAAATGGCCAAGAGGCAGGAAATCAGTGGGTGAAAAAGAACTAGTAAAAGGTATAGTTAATCCACAAATTGGAAAGTCAGCCCCATGTTAATCAAGAGATGAAAGGAAGAGCATACACTCTTTCAATGCAGGTGGCAGTACTGGCCTTTATCATGGTTTTTTAATAATTTACATTGAAATCTGCTCCTGACACTATTAGGCCATCAAAATGAGGCCCTTGCAAAGTCACAGGTTTGAAATGGGTTATTAGTGACTACTAACACAGTCTGGGAGAGCCCCCCAATCGTTATGGAAGTGATTACCTTGAATCATCTAGGTCTTTTTGTGTTGACTCTTTAAATATTCATATTCACAACTAGTTCTATTAATTATTGAAATAAGTGATTCTGGTTTTGATGATTAGAAGATTTCCCACCATGCTCATAGGTTTTAGAAAAATGTAAGTTTTATTTGAGAGACTTAACCTCCAAATAATGTTATGATGATGAATATGACCTCATTGCCTATGGTAATATTTCAAGGTCAGAGATAATTTAATGCTAAAGCATTGGTACATCCACCTCCTTTCCTGAAATTGCTTTTGTTAGTGGTTCTTAAGGGGTTTGATTAGAGAAAACATTTGTTTTTATTAAGAAATTTTTAGTGGAACAAATACAATCACAATGAAAAGATAACTGTGAAGAATTTTTGGAAGCATTTTTTGTTCTTTACCACATTCTTCACCCTTCGGATTTAGTGCAATTGTAATGATAGCCAACATCAAGATTACAGGAGAAATATGGTGCATCCCTCGCACTTTGAAGCTTAATTTTTTGTAAGAACTTAAACAAATGCAGCCAGTAAATGGCTGGGATTAAGGCTGAAACAATGGTCCAGCTCTAATAATATTTCGTTTTTGTTTGGTGGGGAGTGAAGAGATGCTGCGAAGTGGGGAGTTGTGACTTGAAATGATTCTGGCAAATCTTTAATTAACAGTCCTCCCTTTTACTTTTTGTGTAAAATATCTAATTTTCATGAGTTTAGAGAGCAAAGATGATTTCTATTGTTCAATTTAAGTGACATATTATTCTAGTTAATTGGAAAAGTGCTCCCATGGGATAGGTGACTCGAGGATGGAGCCTCTTTGGTACTGTCTTTACAGTGGTCCTGGATTTGCCCTTTTCTCCTGACATGCTTTTACATATGCTGTTGCTGAGATTCCAGTGCTTTGTTGTATGTTATAAAATTCTATTGCATCAGCATGAACAAAACAGAAATATTATAGATGTGAACCTTTCACCCCAAAAGACATATAACAGATTGAAAAGCTCCAGATCAGGGTAACAAGAATGCTTGCAGCCAGCATAGATGGGTTTACAGATGACTAAAAGCTGGTATTAATAAATCTCGAAAGGAGAAGAATAAGAGCAGAATTTACTGAAGTCTGTGAAGTAATAAAGGGACGTGAAGCTAGGCCATGTGCATCTTTGTACTGTGTGTCAGAAAGAGCTAGAAATCCTTCCGTGTAACTGGGAGAAAACAAATTTCAAAGTGACAAAGGAGAGCTTGGTGTTTGTTTTTCTATTTGTTAATAAAAAGTAATTTACCTCTGGAATAATTGAGTTAGAAGATTCTGGAAAAACTAATTCATCTTGGAATCATAAGGACAAAGGAGACCTTGAGGAGTCTCCTCCCTGGCAGACAGGCAATATTAAAACCATCCCCCAAAGAAGTCCATCTGTATTATTTTTAAAGAGAAGGAACTGGTTTAGTTGTGGCCAATGGAATGCTTTGTGACCACATGAACAAAGAGATAATGACTGAAGAGTTTACAACTCTGAAGCAAATCCATTGATTTTGCAAACTTTGTTCATATAATATGCTTTGCAAAAATTCTTAAGTCTTTTTTAAAGGCGTTGTGCCTCCATAGTTTACTTTTAAAACCATTTTTTAGGATACCCTGGGATATGCAAACTTGATTAATGCATGGTCCTTTACTTGGAGATGGTCAGAGACACATACAAAGAGCTAATATGCCATATATAAAACTCCTACATTTTTATCACTACATAATAACTGAAATTCTATGTAGCAAGGAATGTTTTATGTCCACCTTACTGTTCAGTCCTCACAACAGCACAGCGAGATACATGCAGTTCTCACTGCAACTGTACAGATTAGGGGATGGGACATAAGGAGGTCAGGTGTCTTACCCAGGGTCATACGGACAGTTGAGAAGCAGGGATGTGAACCCACACTTGTCTGCCTGGAGGCTGTGCTCTTCAGTATCATTCTTTACTGCTAAGCTCTCCTGAAACTGACATCAATATGGAGTCCAGGGACACTAGGATGTCCATACGTGAGCTTCAGAAGGGTATAGAAGGTGAATCTCCTGCGTGTGTAAGAGTATGCATTTTCCCATGGAGGAGCATGTCCATACCTCTTCTAAGATTCTCAGACCCTATAAATTTAAGAACAATCATCCTACCACCCAGAGAGCTACCAAGTGGTAAGACCTTTTACAGACAGAGGAGAGTATGGCTAACTGGGCAAAACAAGAGCAGGTTAGTGTTTGGATGGAGTCCTAAGGGATTGGATAGGTGGATGTCAAGTTCAAAGGTCAGAGAGGGAGAAGAAGCCCATTGTCTGACTCAGGAAAGAGTTGGTTGTTTCCTCCCCAAGTCATAGCTGAGTCTGTATAACTGTAAACATATTTACCTTCATAGTAGTAGGAGACTGTGATCCAGACATTAGTAAAAGCAGTACGTGTCCAGGGAGTACGGGAACTGCTGACTTCTCTCCCGTTCGGTCACTGCTCTGTAGATGTCTACAAACATTTCATTTCAAATATAATTGAAAGAACCTGAGTTTCAAAAGTGGGTAGTCCATTGTTTCATATTTGCAGTATCCGTGAAGAAGAACAATGCTCTCTCAAAATACAATAAAATTAGTATCAATATATATTTCTGAATCAAAGGAATGAATGCTGACCACACTAGAATTACTAATTGTAATTAGCATCCTTCAAATGGAATATGGGAGCTAATTTTTACTTAATATGATAGTCTTACATCATACCACACTTACGGTCAATTTTTTTGTAAGGGTAAAATATATGCCAATAGTTCCTAATAAATTCTCAGATACTGTTGTTGTTGTTGTTGTTGCTTTTTGTAAAGGACTATCTTGTTGGGTTGAATTCCTTCATCGAAGTATTTACTGTGTATGTCATCTGTATGAATTGGTTGAATACAGGCACTTTTTGAGGAGGGCAGTCTTTTTTGGGATATTTAAAGTGTATGTGTATTAAAGGAGTATTAGTTGTTAAATAATATTCATAATATTTTATAAGCTGAAAGTGCAGTTTAAAATCTAATGAAACAGCTATATCATCAATGTCATGTATATTTTTAGTGAAAACCATTTTTACCTACATTTAAACATTCCCTTGGCGTTCTTGCAAAGGCAAGGCTACAACTGACCTCTGAACTGGCCATAACTATAAAGTAAAACCAAAGAAATGAAATACAAGGTAATGCTTTAGTTTATTTCCATTGGTCAAAATGCAAGAGAAAAACCTAGCTAAATAAGAAAAACAATAATTTTAAAGCGAGACTCCATATCACAAAATGCATTGCAAACATTGGGAAGGACTTTTAAAACTGTGGTTTTGCCTCGATAGTATACCTTCGGAGAATTCTCCATTAGTTTGTTTCTGTGGCTGCATTTCTAATAATGGAGCTGTCATTTTCTTCATTCTTGCCTTTCAGAACAAGGGTGGGGGGAGATTAAAATAATCTTCAAAGCAGACACCATTACATTGAGTGGACCCTGGCATGCAAGCTGCTTTTCTAAAGCAGCACATTTTAGTTCCCACTGCAGATGATAGTTAAATATCCACTCAAAGCAGAGAGTGTTTAGACAGAGACTCATCCAGCCTGTGGAGAGGCCTGGAATCATATACTCTTCTCCACGTCTAGCTCATGAAATAATCTAATACAATTGTCTTTCGTTTGTTAATTGCAGAAAGGAATCTGGATTTCCAGTGATTGTCAGTGGGGGAAAAAAGCATTGTACAAAGCTTTAAATTAAAACGAAAGTGAAACAATGCTAGAACAGCAGAAAAAGATGGAGGTCTAGTCTGTTTTTGTCTTTGAGAGTGAACCAACATAGCTTTACCAGCTTTAATTTTTCCGTTTTGGTCATCTCAGCAGAGAAAGGAAGGACTGGCTAAGTATGAAAGCTGCTCTCCTGACTCCCTCAGAGCTTCTCCTCCACGTCTGGGCTGAGATACTGGTGGTGGAGAGAAGGACACACTACCCTAGTCGGGGCTGTGCGTGCACAGTGGATCAATGGAGGCCCGGAGCCTGGGGGGCTGTCAGGATAATATCTTTCATTTGAAGGAGAAAAAAATAATTGTATAATGGATGTTAAAGAACTATTTTAAAACACGTCCTCACTGCAATTTTGAGTCAGTGCTACTTGTGAGTGCCATAAATGGCAGTGTAAAGAAAAAATACTCATTAATTTTAGCAAATACTCCTTTTGCGTTATATTAAGCTATATTCATATGTTGTACTCTCTTCTTAAGAGCTTGCCCAGATCGGATTTTCTTTTTCATAAATGGCCCTGATAAAAGTCAATCTTGCAAGTGTTTTACAGTATCATGGTCCCCAAACCTCAGCAGGGAAAGCCCAGCTAATATGAGACACATGCTAATAAGAGACTGATTTTCCATTTTTAATGTTTCATGCCGATGCCAGATGATGTATCCAGCTAACCACTTTAAACCTTTCAGTAAAGGTTTGATAATAGATGTCATTATTGAATGTCCTCATGCATGCCCCTTTGAAACAAATGATCACCTATTAGAGGATAGAGACAAAACACATTTACTTGAATGAAATGTTTAATAAAGTACATCAGGACTTGTTTTTATTGGTATTGGTCTATGAATACTTTATGTGCTAATTTAGGGCTTAGGAGTACTTAGTCATCCAAACTCTCCAGTCTGAAAAAGGCATGTACCTTATTATTATAAACGCCAGCCTTTAATGTTTAGAACATATTTATAAAACATACTTGTCCTCTTCTTAAAATTGAAAACATCTGTTACAGATTTTCTGTTAAATGTTATGGACATGAGAGCCTGGTGATGAGGCAGTCTGCCATTTTGAATGGGAATTAAGCTGACAACGCATTCTGCACCAGTGAGGCCGTGAAAACAAACAAAAAAAGGCAGATGGTTCATTTAGTTTAGTAATTGTAATTTGTTGTTCATTAAAAGTAATTCCCACACAGGCATTCTTTATTCTGATACAGTATATGGAAAATTGTACTCTGTAAACCTGGCCTAATAATTTTTTCTTTAGCATAATTTGCACTGACGTTTGATAGGCAGTTGATTAGAGCAGAATGATTTCTTTAGAATGAAAATTAATTATAATTTTTGCAGCTCTCTTTAGTCTGCTTTTGTAACTACCACGGCTAAACAGCAGGGGTTTGGCCCTGAAATGCTGAGTATCACTGGATCATTTGCAATGTGGTCTCCCTTTTAAGATGATTGGACCTTTTCATTGTAGTTTCTGCATCTACATAAAATAAGGATTCTCGGTAAAAAATTTTAGTGCGCTTTGAAATATACCTGAATAGATGTTTACAGTGGTAAAGTTAGTGTCTTCCTAATTTACCACTGTGCTGTGTAGTCTTTTAAACATATTCGCCAACAGAGACATATTTTAGTCTTCCGTGTTATATAATCTGTTATAAAAATACTTCCTGAATTTATACAAGTAGTTACGGAGGCACACAAATAGCATAGATTTTAACAGTGGGGATTCTGTTCTTCAGAAATACACCGAATTGTATGAAATACATTTTAAAGGAAGAAACGTGATCCTCCATTGACACAAGATTGATGATGGAACAGATTTGTTCCATCCAGAGGAACCAAGCCTCCTCCAGTGTTATAATCTGATTGATGTATATAATGTGATTTCAGAAAATTATCTTCTAAAATAAATGTATATCTGACAAAATCAGCACATATAGCTTAGAAAGAAATTTGATCTCTTACAAGTGTATATGCTTTCTGCTACGCCATTATGTTGTTTTTGTTGTACACAACCACATTGATATTAATGTAATTTTCCCCAAACAAGATAAGAATTGTGGGGGTTTCTGAACCGCTAGGTGAATTTGTGCGTTGGATTTATTTTGCTTTCAAAATTCATTGCACTGGACTTCAGATTTCAGAAAGTGTTACAAGAATATCCAGGAAATAAATTCTTGTCTTTAAAGTATTTTTTAACCATGGGGGGGGGGGAATCCTGTCTTTCCTAGCTTCATGAAAAAAGTATTAGGATGCAGTAGAGCTAGCAATATTTTGTTAGATATGGTAGCATTTTAATGAAATGTTTTTTAATAGATACTTTTGCATTTACAACTTCTTATATCCAGAGTTTTGAATTTTCATAATTAACTATCCAGGAAATGGTTTTAACACTGTAAAGAAAGTCTTCTGTTTTATAACACAATTCCTGTTTCTGTGGAATATGAACAAGACAGTGTTTATTGTAGTCAGAAAAATTGTTGGCATGATTCTGCATAAGTGAAGAATCTCTGGACTGTCTCAAAGTGTTAGCTGCCCATTTGCAGACAAACAAGCTTTTAGTGTGCAATTTAGGTCAATGGATCGAGGGAGAAGATGTGTTTAGGCGACAGATTTTAAATCACCATAATATAAATATGCTTCCCTTTTCATCCGGAATTTGCTTTCTTTCAAGGTAATTTAGTGCAGCAGACATGCACTTATGCCTGTCTTTGTAATTTTAGGGATTAGGATAGTGAGGATTAAATGCTGACCCTTAATCTTCAATATCAACTTTAAGAGCGAAATATAATATGCAAATGGAACACATTCATTTTGTGTTTATATATTTTAATCTCTGTAATTTAGTTTTAAGAAGATGGAAACTCATCTTTGCCTTATTTATTTTGAATCCTAAAGCAAGATGCCATTAAAATCTTTATCCTTCTGTCTTAGTGGATAAATGTTTATCCTTCAGGGCTTAGAATACAATTTAAAAAAAAATGACTTTAACCTAACAACACTTTTCTATCAAGGCAAGTGGCATGTATGTCTGACATAAAAGTGTAGTTAGACTGACTTGTGTTAAACGAACGACTAAGGTACTAAGTCCAGCCCAGAAAAAAATATATACATGATAAACTTTTGCTTTGAATTTATTTTTAAAAATCAGTAAATTGAATTTTTATTAATAAAATCAGCTAGTGTCTTTATGATCAAATTTACTTTGTTCTTAATAAACTTTTCCTTTGTGGTTTGAATTTCAGTGTATGAACAGGAATGCCTTCTAAAGAAAACACTTATTAGGATGAAATATTAAACTGATATAAAAAATCTGGGCCATATTTTCTTAGACAAATAAACATAGGAGCTATATTAAGTAAGCAGATCAAAAAGAGAAATGTAGTGTGAAAAACAGAAACAAAGAATCTTTTTATGCCTCTGGCTTTACTGGAAGAATGGGGTTGGAACAGTCTGCTTAGCTTGGCTCAGTGGCTTCATCACCTAGGTCGTTGCCAGTCCATAGACAAAGCTCTGTCAGATCTCTGGGTATGTAACTTGAATGTCTACCATATACAATTGATTTTTGAGCAGCTTGTAATAAATTAATGGTTGCTTATATTGCCAAAAAATGCAGATAATTTCAGATCGCAAGTTGTATTTCAAGTTTTTCAAAACGGGAAGGTAGAAATCCCGTGATTAGTTATACAAGTAGTCCTGGACCTGTTCTCAAGCCTCCAGACCAGCATGATGTCGTCATAGATAAAAGAAACATGGAGAACCAGGGACACCCTACAAACATGCACATGTAACCTAGACTTCTTGTTGTTCTCAGAAGCTTCTTACTTCTGGCAAATACATAGTTGTTTTAATGATCAAAATCGTTCTTGGAGTTTAAAGATTTTATTTATTTTTTTATTATTTATTTGAGAAAGAGAGAGAGCACAAGCAGAGGGAAGAGGCAGAGGGAGAAGCAGGCTCTCAGCAGAACAGGGAGCCTGATATGCGGGGCTCCATCCCAGAACCCTGGGATCATAACCTGAGCCAAAGGCAGACGCTTCACTGACTGAGCCACCCAGGCGCCCTGTTGTTGGAGTTCAAACACTTGCTCACTGGTTCCTAAAAAACGGACTTACCGGCGGAAGCAGCCCTGTTGATGTTTTCACTCTCTAGAATCACACTGTTCTACACTCTAAGAGCAGGTCTGTCGTGGAGCTGCTTCTCCCCGACTGCTACGAGTAAGCGGGTTCTCTCTCAGATATGTGACATAGTTTTATCTTTTCCTGGTTATAACTGACACAGATTTTTTTTTAAATTCTGACTATAAGATTGTATGATAGGGTATTTAGAAAGTTGGTACATTTCCATGCTCATTATCCTGTCATAAAAAGGGCCATAATACATTTTATTCTAATGGATTATTTACTAATGACTAAATAAACTGTATATATATATATATATATATATAGAGAGAGAGAGAGAGAGAGAGAGAGAGAGAGACTAATAGTACCATGATACTTAGCATTTTTAAAGATTTATGTACTTTGCCCAGTTCCTTATTAGGCAGCACAGTATGGTAATGGCAGAATGGACTGAGAGAGACCCAGATCTCAGTCTGAGCTCTGCCACTTACTTTTTGTGTGACATGAGCAAGTTACATCACCTATCCAACCTTCAGTTTCTTCATTTAAAATGTGGGATTCTCATAGTACCTGTATTATGAGGTTTTGTGAGAATTGAATGCAATAGTGAACGTTATCTGCTTCACCTGTGCCTGGTACATAAGTGAGTGTTAAAAAAATAGTAATTATTTTTAGGAATTTACCTATTATGCTGTTATAGTGATATGAGCTAATTGTAATTGCATTTAGGAGAGACTGTTTGTGAAAAGCTGTTATATTCACGATTAATTTGTAAAAACCCATCATAACTTATTATTAGTGGTGTTAGCCAATCAGAAATGGTATTGTGTTTCTTTTATTGGATTTCTTTCATGCTCTATGAAATTAAAATCATATCTTTAGATGTGAAATTGAGTCTGATAAGATCTAGAGATCTCCATTTAAAAAGTCGGGACAGAGGTGCTTCTGGAGTGGGAGAATGTGGTTTGGCTTCTCAAATGAAGAGAGAAAATATTTTCATTTTCTAGAATTTAGTGATTTGGTTATATGTATAGATCATGTTACAAATTAGTGAGTTAAGGCATTGCAAAGGGGAAAAAGGCTTTGCAAAATGGTACTCAAGGTTCTTTTTGGTGGCACATTTGTCAGAAGTTTACTTTTTCTTGTGGAGAAAAAAACCACTTCATAGAGACCTTCTCTTAGGACATCCAGCCTTGCCCCTGGACCCTGGATGCTTATTTGGACCCTGAGGTTTACAAGTAGGTCTGCTAACAGTTCTCAACTCTCAACACGGTTATGCTGATCTAATCGGATCAGTTAAGTGCACTCACTTATACACACAGGAGAGGAAGTGAGTAAAGATTAGGTAAGCCGGTTCTGAAAATTTGCTCATCATTTAGCAAGTTTGAGTTGCCTGAGTGGTGATGGTAATCTCCAGGATCTTTAGAACTTCAGAAACATTTCTTCCAAACTTCAGTCATTGAAGCAATGCCACTGATTGGCTTAATTTCTAGTACTAACATTGGATCCATATTTCCTGTATCTAAATTGAAGGGGATCAGCAGAACAATATTTGTCCTTTTTTCTTTTTCCTATCGCCAAATTCTTACAGAACTATGTAAAGCAATCCATGCAGAAGCCATGACTTAGGTTGTTGTTCGTCCCTCTGTCTGAACTGTTAAGTCAGCAGAGATTAAGGAACTTGGCTCACCAGACCATATTACTTTGTCATAGATGATTGCATTATAACATTTGAGGTCTTCTCTAGGAACTAACTGTCCTGTTAGATTTGATTATGGTTTTTTTTTTTAATCGATGTTAAAATTTTAAAAATTTAGAAACTGTTATTCTCAAGCATTTATTTTTGTCTCTTTCTATTCATCTTGTTCTTCGGGAATACCAAGAAAGAAATTATAAACTGTGATAACCTTTGTTTTGGGAGATGTGATAAAACAGTCTCATGGCTACTTTGGAATATTACCTAGGGGTCAAAAAACAAAAGTTTTAAAAATATCTACTTCTTAAGTGTGTCTTAAAGTGGACTTTAAAAATACAATAGTAATATTGCAATGTGGAAATTTAATGGGGCAGACTAGAGAACAGGGAACTTTTTCGACTAGAATGACCTGAGGCATTGTGGATGTTGTTTTTGAACTGGGCCTTAGCAGAATTGTAGGATTGATACGTGCGAGGGTGGAGGTGACTAGGGAGGAAGAATGCAAAGTATCATGGGAGCATGAGTATCTCCAGTTTCTTACTGGTGCTCTTGAACCCTCATGATTAAATGAAATGCTCAGGAGAAAAACAATGTACAAGTTAGAGTTGATGTTATGAGGGGCACCAGTGTGACTCGGGTGGTTGAGCGTCCGACTCTTGGTTTCGACTCAGGTCATGATCTCAGGGTCTGGGGATCAAGCCCTGCATCGGGCTCCATGCTCAGGGGAGAATTTGCCTGAGGATTCTCTCTCTCTGCCCTTCCCCCTTCTCTAAAATAAATAAATAAAAATTCAGAAAAAATGGACGTATGAGTTTTATTATCATTTACCAGCGTATGAGTATATAGCGTCGCTTATACTTATAGGTCCTGATCTTTGAGAAAGGATTCAGGCTCTAAAATTATTAAATGTGATTTTCTTCCCTTTCTCTCTCTCTCAAAAAAAAATAGATGTATAAGTTTTAATCTGAAGTCGCTAATGAGTATTTACAGCATTGACTTTTAAGGCAAGTCATGGGACTAATCTTTTGAACAAGAAAAAACTACGTGGGTTACAACAAAAAGTAAGTTAGACCTCAAAAATAAGTTGCAATTAGATAGATCATTTTTGAAATTAAATGGTGGTAGAAGGAAATTGCCGAATGCTAGGTAAGCAGTATGAGCTCTATTCTGGGTTTGTTGGCTGAACCTCTTTTAGTTCTGGTCAGGGGAGTTTCAGGTAAACTTCATCTAGGACTCTGATGAAAAGGAATCTGTTTTGTTTGTCTTTGTATTTGCCAGTGCCTAGCACTTTACCTGGTCCAGAGGATATGCTTATTAATGCTACCAGAAGAAAAAGGGAAGTAAGAAAGGAAGGAGGGAGGGAAGGGAAAGAGGAAGGAAAGAAGGAAGGCAGGCAGAGAGGGAATGAAGAAGGCAAAGAAGAGTGTGAGATGGATTGGTTGGAAAAGAGATTATAATCAAGGACACAAAATCCTTATGATTCTAGGGAAATAAAAGTAAACAGAATCTTGAAGAACTGAGATGACAGGAGGGCAAGTATTTTAAGGAGTTTTCTGAAATAGAATTTACAAAACTCAAAAATTGGTTATGGGGATGGCAAAGGTAAAGAAAGTAGAAGAGTTACAAGTGGCTAGGTTTTGTAAGCACATGGTGACAGAAGATGATTGTGTCACAAGTAGATAAAAAAGGGCAGTTCCTTGAGGGAAAAGGTGCACTGAATACAATTTTTAGCACAATTGTTTTTGAGGTTCTTACAGAAAATCAAAGGGGGGAAAGTGATACAGTAGAGACTGCCAAAATAGATTTGAAAATTGCATCCCTTGAATTAATAGATAGGATAATGGGGGAGGGATGAGATTTTCAAGAGAGGAGTGTACAGTAAAGCCAAGCATGCATGGAGGTATCTCTAGATATGAGAGGTGATAAGAAAGAGGGGATACCAGTGAAGGAAATTATCTGAAAGATTAGAGAGAAAATTACAAGTGTCAAGGATCTGGGAACCCAGCTAAGGAAAACCCACTAGGAGGAGATGATGAAGTGCAGCAAATGTTATACAGAGGGAGACTGCGAACAGATGATAGCGAATTCTAGAAGTGGAATATAAATCACTCTCTAGGGAAGTTTAGCCATGAAGAGATGCCAAAGGGAGGTGGTTGTGCTCCTATGAATGAGATCTATGTGTTTAAACTCTGTGAAATTCACCAACTTTAAAACTGTGGCTCCATTGGGGGAGAAATAAAAGTAAACACAGCAATCCTAACTTGAAACTTCTACTTCTCAATATCAACTCAGGCAAGAGGTGTGAAGACCGCATTCCAATGGCCACGAGCCAGGTCAAGTCCAGTGATTCCATAACATTTCTTTTTACTCTCCATCGATATCCCCAAGTATAACATCTCATGACCAAATATAGAAAACTCAAATGAGTTATTCATCTACATTTGTGAGGGCCAAGACTCGGAAGAGATAAATGTGTCTTTTGGGTGGAAAACAGGCAAGTTCATATCTGGGGGTAAGAACAAAGAAAAGTGCCCTGGCAATGCCGTTCGGGACATTAAGACTCTGGAAGATCTTCGAAGTGTACGGAGAAATGGAGACCCTTTAAAAATAATTGGAAAACTTTTATTTCCAGAGTTTTCCATTCCTTAGATCACCCATTCTAAGTAATAATAATAATAATAGTAATAATAATAATAAGTAGTAATAATAATAAGTAATAATAATACGTAATAACAAAGTTATTTCAGATGTACATATTTTGGGGACAAGAGTGGTTCTCTTTTCCTCCTGTTTCAAAAATGATCATGTTCTTAGCCTTAGCTATTATGAAGACAGCAGCAGGATAGTTTTGGAATTCCAGCCAGCATTTTTTGGTCATATTGTCCAGCCTTATCCAATAATATATTGAAGTTATTGATAGAATCTCAGAAATATATCGTTTTTCTTTTTCAGTTGTATTAAGAGGGAATGGTTGCTTCACTGGTTTTGGGCACAATGTGCGGTTAAAGGTGCTGCCACATAAATACTCCCAACAAATTTATTCCAAGAGGGACAAATGAGGATATGCACGAAGAACAGGCAGAGAATGAAGATGCTCTCTGTTACGAGCTGGTACGAAATGAGGCAGGCGTTTATTTGGATGGTATTAATATGGTCCCCAGATGATGTCAATGAGCCACACTAAATTCTAATCATGACACTCTTGAAGTTATGCTTTGGCGTCCTTCTCTGGTTTGACGAAATATACTTCACTTCCATTTTTTCCTTCTTTAGACTATTGATTTAGCTATTTGAATCTGGCAATTTTGGCAGCAAAATCAATCTTGTTTCTTTTATCAGCAGCCATGCAACTGATCTTTGCCTATTGTTCAGGAAGAACCTGTCTCTTAAGCTTAATTACTAACTCCTGCCATGTTCTTCTGTTCACTGGCTACACGAAGGAAATGAATTCTTAAAAGACCTGAACTTAGACTCAATACTACTCTTAGACATGATAATATCTATTCATTTAATGCATAACCCATTAACTCAGAATGACACTGGTACACTAGGAAGAGGTGAGGGGAGTGAAAGGGATAATTTTAGACTTTGTTTCACTGCAAGCAGTCCTTCTGCAAATGCATGTTAATCACAGAATCAAAATAAACACACTTAATTGAACAGTATTGTGGATCAATAAAATCATTGACTGAGTACCACTGGTGCTCACTTGAGGTAAACAAGTGATTTAATAGTCTCCACTTCCTTCAGGCCTCTTTGGTGTGGCCAACAATAGCGTACTCCTAAATCGAAACTGGCAGTGACCAAAAGGGTCTCATCAAACAACCCAGCTTGACCTCTGAGGTACATCATCACCTCACACCTTATGAGCCATTTCCTTTTTTCATTCTGCATATCTTATCATTCTTGTTACGTAATTTGAAGCTTTGCTTGTGGGAAAACACACACACGGATACTACATACACATACCCTTTATAAGATAAAGATCTTTTCTTTAAGGACTTGATTAAGAATTGTCTTTCTGTCACTGGTGTCTGCTAAGGCATATCCTCCTTGCGTGAACACGGCTGCCACCAGGATACCCATTTTAAGTCTAAGGTATTTTGGAACGCATTAAATTCAGTGGTGATCAACAGAATTAATTCATAGCCTCATGTGGAAACTCTAAACTTTTTAAAAAATTCCCAGCGATGGATCCTGGGGAACGAATCTGTGCAGATGAAATCTGATAAAGGAGCCTCAGTAACAGTTCATGTTCACTGTTTATCTACAACTTTTTACTAAGTAGAGCTGAGTGAGAGAGACTTTTAGGACAAAAAAAAAAAAAAAAAGCTTGGCAATCATGAGAAAGATGTCATTGACTGGTAATAGTCACATTGTCAACATAGCTTTATGCAAATACTTTCAGTAATGATTAGTTGTATTAAGAAACTGGTAAATCTAGAGACTCTTATTATTTTAGTGTCTTCTAAAGGCCAAGCCTATTATGATGCATCAATGTCATTCTGGAATGCTAGATAGGCAGTTCAACCCTGTGGTTCATCCAGTCAAACTCCATTACTATTTGTTGGATGAACGACTCAGGCCTTTTTTTAAAAATGTGGTGGCTGAATATAGCTTAAGCCCTTCATTGTTTAAGGAGTATAAATGTGAGTACCCATGTCCTTCCTGTGGCTTTTCTGGCCCCATCTTGGCCATTAAAAGACAGTGGTGATGACAACAAAAGCAATGTATGCTGTACTTTTTATATGAATTTCTTTGTTGTTAGCAAAGCATCAACTAAAAGAGTATAGTTGTCCCCAGTGATGTATGTGCCACCTGAGGCTTGCTCTGGGGATAAGATTCCCTATATGCCCTGTACTTTCCTAAAGAGTTTTTAAAATCTAGATGCTTGGGTTTTATTCTGAGAGTTTCTATTTCTAGCCAAGAGTGTGGAAGTTTGGTTTTTAGAGAATTCTCTCCTTCTGATGCTCAAGTCAGGCTAGGACTCACTGCTTTCCATCCCATAGTGTTGACTCTTTTTACATCATGACATGAACTGTCAGCCCTGGTCCTCCTGTGCAGACTGTCCCTTCAGTCCACCATGTTCTTCCATTTTCCCCTAAGAAACAAATATTCATCCCGGAAGGCCCAGCTTTAAAGTCAGCTCCGCTAGGGCATCAAATCTACTGTTAGACCCATGGTAGTTGGATATGGATTGGAATGTTCTGTGACCCTCCGTCTTTGAAAGCACTTGAGTTTCAGTGAGAGTAGGAAAATGGACATTGGTTGAGAGGCTACATTTTCTTTTCTTGCTTATAATCAGGTCCATAAAATTGCAAATGTATATGAATACGCTGACAAAATGTAATTCTGTGTAGGTATGGTTTGTATTTTATTTTCTTGGGGGACTGATTACAAATGGTAGACTTGTACTGACATACTGAATAGTCATTTTGTAGGGTTGTGCTATACCTTTAAAAAAATTTTTTTCTCCTTTTAAGGCCCTAAAATAAAAGTGATGGTGGAAAAGTCAATCAATTTGTTTCTCAATTTTGCTAAATAAAAATTTTAAGGAAATATATAGATTTACATTCTTATTTATAAGTGATGACTTCAGTGTAGTTTTTGGCGTCTGCAGCAGAGTCAATGTTAAAGACAGAGAACTTGGTAATAAGACTTCAGTAATATTATGCTTGGAAAGGTTTATGATTGGTGAAAGGAATAGTATATAGACAAGAGATAATTATACAATAGTATATTATAGACAAGATATATATATATATATATATCATGTAGACAAGAGATATATACATAATAGTATATAGACAAGAAAAGGTTTTCTTAGCAATTAAAATTGTAATTTTTTGCAGCTTTGGGATGGCATAGTTATTATAAAATGGTATTAATTAACATTACAGGGCATAGGGAAGAAATTTTTTAATAATATTTCATTTTGTTGAAGTGAAAGTTTTTATTCACTTTTCACTTAAAAAATATATATCTAAAGTAAACTTTGGATCATTCTATTTTGTGTAAGACATTCTTTGTATTTTTCTGTTCAAACTATGTAAAATAAATACCAGTTTTTAAAATTATTTTCTCATGTGTCTAGAAATAACATTTTCTAGCCATACACTAGAAAATGAAAGGACCTTTACATGCAATAAAGTTTAAGAGGAAAACGAAGACTAAACAACCATTTAGGAGACTATAGTAGAATCTAGTGTAAAAGAGGGAGGTAATTGTTCCACCTCTTTGGCTCAATCATTTCACCCCTGCGGATGGTCTCACTGTTTGAGAGCCATCTTACTAAGTGGCCATCAGCTTGACCAATGGATTCTCAGTTAACTATGATTATACTCTGTTTACACAGCCATGGTGTTTTCACCTCATTATGACATGTTATGGAACAAAACCTTTGCTTTTTACATTTTCTTTTTAACAAAGTCTTGCCAAAACTTTGCACAAGCGCCAAATTTGGTATTTGTGGAGTTTCCATTTCTTTTGTAATTCATGTGTTTTCCAAGGAAAAGTGATTACTATATTTATGCTAACTTCTGAAACCAAGACTAACAAAATTTTCAGCATCTGGCAAATTCCTTCAAGTAGTTGGTTCTCAAGAGCTATTTACAGGAAGAATATATACTTGTAAACATCACATAGGAAAACAAAGTATGTTTATTAAACCTAAATTTCTTAAGACCACTATTTAAATAATGTGGATATAGTCTTTTGGTTTCCAAATACACATTGTGCACCTCTGTCTTGGTTCTTATATTTTCACTACTTAACACACAGTATTTCATGGTAGTAAGAATTGAAAGAATGGATGAGTAAAAGTACTTTCATAGCTTTGAAATATCACTTTTAAGATTCTATCATTGGTCTTATAATTTCTAAACATTTCTGTAATTGTACCAACTTACATGACATTAATAGTCTATTAAATTCTTCTCTGTTACCTAAACCCTCTCTTGAATTCTAGATTCCATTTCCACGTGGAGGCCTGTAAGGTTCTCAACCTGCATGTCTGTGCTGACATTGTACTCTCGTTTCTTCGATAGCTACTCCTACTGGTTTCTGTTTTGTTAGCAGAATGTCTACTCTCCCACTGGCTAAACTCTGAAATTTCCTTTTTACACATCATGTTTCCACCCAACCAATTCCCAAACTTTTAAATTTTGTATTTAGTCTTTTCTTAATTATGTCTTTTTTTTTTTTTTTAATGTTCTTGCCTGGAACCTAGATCATTGTAAAGGCTTCCAAATCAGGCTTTTGACCTACCTGACCCTTTTTCTGTCCTCCCTACTTTATATGATGCTACCATACTAAAAGTCTTTTTTTAAAAAAGATTTTATTTATTTATTTGACAGAGAGAGGCAGCTAGAGAGGGAACACAAGCAGGGGGAGTGGGAGAGGGAGAAGCAGGCTCCCCGCTGAGCAGGGAGCCTGATGTGGGGCTTGATCCCAGGACTCTGGGATCACACCCTGAGCTGAAGGCAGAGGCTTAACGACTGAGCCACGCAGGCGCCCCCATACTAAAAGTCTTAATCCTCTTTTGCATTCATGTAAGTTTTTTTTCCTTAGAAATCCCAGATTTTCCCTATTTCAACTCATATAAAAGTTATATTAATTTATGTTGGCTGGAATTATCATTAATTATTTGTTAACAAAATGGTAGTAGCTTATGTCTGTATTATGATTTAAA
Source organism: Ursus americanus (assembly GCF_024610735.1). NCBI lineage: Eukaryota > Metazoa > Chordata > Mammalia > Carnivora > Ursidae > Ursus > Ursus americanus. Next base: position 54,660,457 of record NC_142135.1, on the reverse strand, counting down.
ATTGACAGATTACTATCTTCTGTTATAATTCCCATGAGAAAACTTAGTAAAGTGAACAGTAGGAAAAGATGACTTTGTCTGGAATAGACTGCTGAATTCAAGAGATCCAGCCTTAAAAAAAAAAAAAAAACACTGATGCCATGTGTACCTAATTCAATTCTGGACCATGGTGTTTCATGACTATGCCATTTAGGCTTTCCACCATCTCTATGTCATATGCTGTTTGTTGTACTTATGATGCTCTTCAGTTTAATATAAATATTTCATAAAGTTCTAGTTTGAGGTCTCCTGACCTCAGCTGTCTAGCAATAAGTTGATCTTTTCCATGCCTGGTCTTGCCTTATTCATTCTTTTTTAATTTCTAGATGAGTGGTATCATTTTATGTAGAACCAAGTGACTTGTCCAAGATCAAAAGCTCTTAAGTTTCCCTGGAAGAATGACATCTATCAATCTTTGTGAATTTAGGGCCGTTTTTTTCATGGTGAGATGTTCAGAACTTTAGGCATTCATTGTCCAGAACTTTAAGAATTACTTGACTGGTTACCTATAAGAAAGAGAATGGAAAGTCATCATTCTTTATGAATTGGCTAGAATTTCTGGGGTTAGTCATTTCTTCAGCCAAAAGGTTTAGAACTAGGAGCAGAGAGAAGCTGACTTAGAATTGTTACAATGCCTGTAATGCAGATAAATGAAATAAATAAAATACATTATGATATTAATACATTATGCTATACAATTATTTTCAATTTTTACCCAATACATGTTGTTTATCTTATTATAGGTGTTTTGAGGATAGAATAGGACTTATTGAGCTGAGTTAATTGCTAATTCAGTACAAATAAAATAATGTAAGATTTTTGCAGTGTTTTAAGATGCTATGATAGATTGTTTAATTACATTGCAAAAGGTTGCTTGAACTATAAAATTCCATATTCTTCCTCTCAGAGTCAGTAGCAAATACATTCTATTTCTAAGCTATGTTGCATATTTGGAAGCTTGATAATTGCTGTTCATATTTTCTTACCAAACTGATAATGTGTTATTAATTCAGATTTTTAAAAAATAACCTTCTAAATCCCTATGTTTTGTCCTAGGTTTAATTCTATGAGAACCAGACCACACATTCTTCGGCTCTTAGGCTGTGTTGTTTTCAGAGATGCTAACCTGTTAGTGATTAACCAAGATTAGGGTCTTGGATGCTTGTGGTTATCAGAAAGCTTTCCCCGAGGATGTCTACAGTCCAAGGAGAATTTCTGCATTTATGTCTAGGAGGGATGCTCTTAAACCATATTGACTTTATATAGGAACTTACATTTGTTCTGTGAATGCTTAGCAACGCTGTTGTATGATTGGAGTGGAAAATTTGATACCAAAGGGGCATGGTCTGGACTTGAGATGCCAGACTGTGTGCTTTTCAACCTAAATGGTGTAAGAAGTAAACGTGTTTTAGTATATTTACAGTAAAAGAAGTTGTATGCTATCTCATTGTTTCTTCACAATAATTATGCAAAGAAGTTGGGTGTATATTATTCCAAGGAGTAGGTGAGGATGAAAGAAATTCAGCTGCTAGCTATGTTCACTCTTTTCTTTCTGTTTCCAAAATGCATCTTAATAACATTTTCCACTTTTTAATTTACCATTCTGTTCCATAATTGCATTATAAATTCTGTGAAATACTTGGATTTATCTTGTTTTCCTATTGTCCATCATATGCAATTTTTTGTCAAATGTAGAAATTAGTGAATGAATAAAAAAAATCAGTGGCAGAGCTGAGGTTCCAACCCAGATCTGAATCTAAATGGAGTTCTTTCCCCTCCTTTACTGTAACGACTCATCTAAACATTTCTAAACTTGATTTTGAAAATAAATGATAAAATAACAAAATAATGCATAGTCATTCGAGAGAACAAATTGTTTACTGTCCTTTTTTAACAGTATTTTTCTCCTACTTTTTTTTTTAATGGTTTAGTATCTGATAAGGCCAGAACTATAATAAGATTGAGGTAAACTGTTTGTATTGATTAGTAGGACTATATGCTTGTCTCCCCATATCACTTAATTTTCTATAGGAAGCTTAACTATGATAATTTCTTACTTCTCCTATGAAATGTCTCTTGGAAGCTCTTGGAATTCACAGATCTGTTCCTCTGACTCGCATGCATTGGGGGCCATGTGTTTCATTCATCCATTCACTACCTGGTTAAATCTTTGAATCCAACACTTCCCACTGCCAGAGTATCTCAGCCTAACTAATGTCTCGGTTAATATTTACAAAAAGCTGATTTATATCTAGTTGTTTATAGTCCCATGAAAATAAGATGACGTTTAGGGATGAAGCTAAGCAGGAATGGAAATATGTTAGACATAAAAGCTGGGAAAAGAGGGGCACCTGGGTGGCACAGTGGTTAAGCATCTGCCTTCGGCTCAGGGCGTGATCCCGGCGTGCTGGGATCGAGCCCCACATCAGGCTCCTCCGCTATGAGCCTGCTTCTTCCTCTCCCACTCCCCCTGCTTGTGTTCCCTCTCTCGCTGGCTGTCTCTATCTCTGTCAAATAAATAAATAAAAAATCTTTAAAAAAAAAAAAGCTGGGAAAAGAATAAAGTCAAATGGCAGCCTCCATTTCCTCCCTTGGGTTTCCACAATAGACATCAGTAATTAATAGAGCCACTCAGAATCCTTCTTGACACAGTGTTCTTGGCAATAATTACCAGCTGATTACAAGGGGCAGGGAAATTGAAATCTATTTGCCATCCTTATTTTAGTCTCTGATGTAGGTTAAGTTAAACCATAGCGAAACTATTTGCTTTCTTATCTCACTTTTAACAGAATTTTTAGAACTAATTGTGAGGGCAATGTGTGGGAAAGAAGGGAAGATAAAAGAGTAATTTGCCATCTACTGCTAGGTAACTACTTTGTCCATAAGTTCATGTTTTTGTTTTGTTTTGTCTTTAATATGATATTACTCTCTGAACATGCTGCACTCTAGTTAGAATATTGGCTTGGAAAAGAAAATCTCAATTTACTTTACATTTCCAACACACTTGTCTAGCTATGATGATGAGCATTATGAGAACTGGGTTCTCCAAGAGTGGTTGTACAAGCAATGGCTATCTCTTTGTTTTAAAGATTTATTTATTTGAGAGAGAGAGAAAGGGAGAGAGAGAGCACGCATGGGCACGAGCATGGGGGAGTGGGGCAGAGGGAGAGAGAAGCAGGCAGACTTTGCACTCAGCGCAGAGCAGACTCTTCCCTCCACCCTGAGGTCACGACCCTGAGGTCATGGCCTGAGCTGAAACCAAGAGTCAGACACTTTAACTGACTGCACCACTCAGGCACCCCAGCAATGGCTATCTTAAGGTGGTTGTGAACAGCACATACGTGTCACTCTTATGCTCCAAACAGATCATTATTGTTAGAAGGAAGTGAGCTCTTATGGAAAGGATGCTTAAGCTGATCATGGCCTCCCCACAGTCCTTTCTGGACATTAGAAGTCAATTTGGGAAAAGTTATATGAAGTCTAGAGTTTTGACAGTATTATTCATAATTTCAATTACCTTCATGAAGACAAGAGAAAGAAAAATGTTGGTTCATTCATAAATATTTAGCCATATTTAGTATGGCTGATACATTGTGAGTTTTTTCTAAATTGGCGATGATTTAAAAGAATATAAAACACTGCATATAGCAGTGCGTATATATTTTGTCCTTTGCTTTTTGAAATTAATGTCGTTCTAGATAATTTTGTCAGTAACAGCATTTTAGCTAATTTTGACTGCAAACTTTGGGCAGTGTAATCTAAGAAGGTGAAGCCCCTACAGTAACATATGTAATTGGTTCTTCATGTCCTAAATTGACAGGGCTGATCCACCTCCATTAGTGTTTCTCCACTTAGTGTTGTCATAGCCACTTGAAAAGGTTTCTGGGTTTATTTTCGTTTTCATGTTTTATGAGGTGTGTGTGTTCGTACACTCATGAGCATTGAATGCGTACACACACGCATGTACATTCTTTGTAGAGATGAGGTTGCAAACAGGGTCTGTAGTTTCCATTTAAAAAGTATATTGGTATCTGTCTGTATTGATTTGTAAACTATATGTGTATCCCCAAATCAACAACGTAGAAACACCACACTCCTTCAGACTTTCTCTGGAACTAAGTTGGAAGTTTCTTTTATCTTCCACCTGGTGCTTCCAGATACCTGCCTTTCCTGGCTTACATTTTGCAGACTTTCTATCTTTAAGGAAGGATGGCACAAGACACAAACATAAAATCTGCTAGCCCGTTTGCTTAGTAGTGAGACCAAGCATGTGTGTATATATATTATGTATATATAATATATACCCAATCAGATAACTTTGTGCCCCCTGCTTCCATTAGCGATTTTTAAAAAAAATCTATGTCACATAAGTAATACTTGCTGCAAAATAAATAAATAAATAAATAAATAAATAAATAAATAAATAAAAAGAAAGAGTCAAAGAATAAATAAAATACATGGTATTAATAATTTCAAAACGTGCTTTTCTGTTTTGCTGTCATTTCCAGTCTCTCTCCACCTATGCCTCTTTGCCTCTCCATCTCTCTCTGTCTCTTTGTCTTTCTCCAGTTACGTCTGTCTGATTCTGGTTCCTGTTCCTCTTTATGTCTCTGAATTTTTTCAATTCTTTGTCATGGTCACTCTGTTTCTCTCCTAGGACATCTTTTTCTTTTTTTTAATAATTTTTATTTTATTATATTAGTCACCATACAGTACCCAGGACATCTTTAATTTAAAAAAGTGTAAAAAAAAATCTTCAGTAAGTTGGCAGTTAAGGCTTTGGAATCCTATGACATGATATTGATTGTTGGCTCTATTCCTTGTATCGTCAAAGAATTATTTCATCTACCTCAGTATCTTGTTTTTGCATCTATAGAATATGATTGTTATGAGGATTAAAACGAATTAAAGAATTCTGTAAGGTACTTGGCATTTAGGAAATGTGAAGTTACTCTTGGGAACATAGTTGTTTGTATTTCTTTACATACTTTACTGATTTTTTTATGATAAATTTCTGGGAAGAGAAGTTGCTTAGTTACTTGGCACATTTTTAAATATATATTGCCAAACTATCCTGCAGTTATATTGGGTCTACTGATATTGGACCACCAATATTGGAGGATGTTCAGACCCTGGCCAACACTGTGGGGTGTTATTCTTTAAAATATTTCCTAAAAATAAGTGAAGGTATTTGGTTTTTTTAAATTTTTTTCTTTGATTAATAGTGAGGTAAAACTTTCTTTATATTCTTTAATAAATTCTGTGTTCATGTAATTTGCACATTTTTTCATTGACGTGTTTGTCTTTTTCTTATTGATAGATTAGAACTCTCAATATTAAGAATACTAGCCATGTATTATCTATGATATAAATATTTTACCTAGCTTTTGTTTGTAATTTTTTGTCGTTAATTGTGGGGGTGTTTTTTTATGCAGGGATGTTTTGTTATGTGTACAAATCATGAGTCTTTTATGATTTTTACCTTTTTAAATCTTAGTGTTAGGAAATTTTTTTCTTGAGAAATTCATATTGCTTCCGCTTTTTGATTCTTTAGTCAAGTCCTCATTAGCATAGATGATATAGAAGGGCAGGATGCCTTAGATAATATAAAATTCTAGTTAAACATTATACTTTGTGCATTTCACAAGGTGAACTACATGCAAACTTATTTATTAAAGATAAACTGAGTGTGAATTGCTTGGCATTCTATGGATACTGTCTGAAAGTCTGGATAGTCTGTTAACATAAAACATTTTAGAAATCGATAGGTGAGGGGCGCCTGGGTAGTGCAGTCGTTAGCGCCTGCCTTCGGCTCAGGGTGTGATTCCGGCGTTATGGGATCAAGCCCCACATCAGGCTCCTCCACTGGAAGCCTGCTTCTTCCTCTCCCACTCCCCCTGCTTGTGTTCCCTCTCTCGCTGGCTGTCTCTCTGTCAAATAAATAAATAAAATCTTTAAAAAAAAAAAAAAGAAATCGATAGGTGAAAAGTAGCCAGAAGATTACTTTTGTTGATAGTCTAATGGTTTTTTATTATTAGTGTGTTTGCTTTTTTAGTGTCAGGACAGAGCCTTGGCAACTTTAGTCTGTTTTTGAACGAGTATCATTTGTTGTTTTATAGTCAGGTTAGATCCTAGAGAGTCTACATGGTTTAAGCTCAACACTATTAGTGATCCCATCATGACCTAGGAACGTAAGAGAGGTCCTTGTCCTCTCTCTACTGTGACATCACAATACCAGTATGTCCTTTGTAGCTGGGCCACTCCCTAATGTTATTTTCATCAACTTATTTCCTCTGAGTTCCATGTCATTATTTGGATTATGTTAGGCCACCAGAAAATGTACCGAAGTCAAATTTTTTTAAGGAAGAATTTTACTTCTTTGGTGTGGATTCATTTAGGTGTGGTTGTCTCAATACTCATTGATAGCATTGTCATTTCGAGGTCAACATGGAAGGACTTTGTCATGGCATTTTCTTCTTCACTTGTTTTATTTGGCTTGCAGAACAGTATGAAGACCAAAAAAATTAGCCATTTTTGTTTTTTATTTAAATCACGAATTGTTTTATATGTTACGTAATTTGTTTAGTATTTTTCTTTCCTCCTTCCTGCCCCCAAACAATTGAAATATTGCCTTTTCAAAATGTAAAGTATTATATGTGTTCAGTGCTGCTCAACCTGTGTTTTCATTTGTTGGTTACATGTCTGATTTCAGGAGCAAGAAATAGAAGGGCTGGATTGGTGTTGAGGGGGATGGGTAGAGGCTCGTACATTACAGAAGCAACAATGTGGCTTTTGTTGATTATTAATGAAATTTTTTTTTTTTAAGATTTTATTTATTTATTCGACAGAGATAGACAGCCAGCGAGAGAGGGAACACAAGCAGGGGGAGTGGGAGAGGAAGAAGCAGGCTCATAGCAGAGGAGCCTGATGTGGGGCTCGATCCCATAACGCCGGGATCACGCCCTGAGCCGAAGGCAGACGCTTAACCGCTGTGCCACCCAGGCGCCCCTATTAATGAAATTTTTAAGACTAGATACCTTATAAAATATTTCATTTGAGTTCATTTTAATTTCATGCATGCATATAACGTCTAATATTACCATTTTTTCAGTCAAATTGTTCACCTTTCCAACCATTTCCCTTGTGCTATCACCACCACCCTCTTTCCTACCAAGTCAAGATTTGAGTATGTGTTACTATGAATGTCGTGTTGATTTCCAGAAAACTCAGAGCCAAAGTTACTGTTCAGCTGTAGCAACTATATAATAGGTCCGTCCTGCATGCATATTTCTGACATCCTTTTTCTTTTTTTCACTCCACCGATGTGCTTTCTTGTATCCTTTGTAAAAAGAAGCAGGGTATAAATTGCCAAATATTTAAAAATGGCTATTATGTCTATTATGTACCCCAAAATTAATATCATGTTTTCCTCTGCATTTACTTAATTGGCCACAGCTTGGCCTATATTTCCAATAATGATGAAGGAATTTACCATGAGATATCCATATTTAATCAATACACATTATGGCCAACTCTGAACTCAGGAACATGAATAGCTGTCAAGCAGGGGTTTCCAGGCAGTAATTTATCCATCCTGCAAACCTTGTTAAATGGCACCACACACAAGAGGTACCAGGCTGGGCACTAGTAATACAATGTACACAGCCCCCTCTGTTCTTGAGGTACTCACAAGTCTAAAGTGGAAGCCAGACAGCACCCCTCCACAAGTGCAATACAGTGTAGCAGGCACTAGGAAAGAGGTATGCAAAAGTGCTGGGGGAGGGGGGGAGCAGGTGGGGAGGTGGTGTCAGGGAACAGAGTGAATAAATGTGCGGAAGTGAGAGAGTGGAGATAATCTGGGACTTGTGACTGGTTCATTGAGTCTGGTAACAACACTGAGAGGGCAAATCTCTAGAGATGGATTCACTAGGAAAGACCTTACATGCTTAACAAGGGGCTTCATTCTGAATGCGATGGGCAGCTATTGGAGACTTTTAAAAAGAGGTGGTGGGGGTGATGGAGTCAGATTTGCATTCAGAGAGAATACAGAAAAATATCACTATGCATTGATACAATGACTCACTATAGAAAAATAGCACTTCGCAATTTCTAAATCTGTGACGTGTTTGTTTTTTCCAACCGTCTGAGGAAACCAGCAGATGAATCATGGTATTCCTATTTTACAAATTGAACATGAATGGAGGGCTTTAGGGCTCTTTGACTATTCAGGGGCAGGAAAGTTTTGCACACAGACCTATTCCAGTCTATGCCCATGACCTCCCACACCCCACCGCTCTCCCTTGTTTGCAGATGAGAAGGGGGGCTTCAGAGAGGGCGGCGTTTTGCTAAAGCTCATACCGATGACTGAGCAGAGCCTGAGTTAGAACACACGCCTCCTGATTCCCAGGAAAGGCATGGAGTCTGTGCTTCCTAATCAGAACAGACAGGCTATAAGGAGCCAGGAGAAAAGGGAGATTAAAGACGAGGCGCCAGGGATAGAACTCTGAAGGGCACAGTGAAGGGAGTTTTCGTGCAGCCAGAGGCTTCTCCACGTTGAGGCAGCCCTGAGCCAGCAGGTGACAGGGGACCAGTGACTTCGATCAGTTCGTTTCAGATTCTGACCCCAGATATTTTCATTGAGGAGTTTTACCATCATAGTCAAAGAGCATAGTTTGGCTGTGGAACGCCATTCATTCATTTAAAACAAGTATATTGAGATCTGATGATATGCCAGGAACTACCTTGAGTGGTGAGGATAAAAGGAAGGAATATAGTCCCTCATTCACGGAGCTCTGATAGAAGCAATGGGCATGTAAACAAGTAAATTACAGCACGACACAGGGAGTGGGGAATAGGGTATGAAAAATGCTTTCTGATGGGGCGCCTGGGCCGCTCAGTCCGTGAAGCATCTGCCTTCGGCTCAGGTCATGATCTCAGGGTCCTGGGATCCAGCTCCCTGTCAGGCTCTCTGCTCAGTGGGAAGTCTGCTTCTCCCTCTCCCTCTGCCACTTTGCCCTGCTTGTGCTCTCTCTCTCTTGCTCTGCACTCTCTCTCTCTCTCTCTCTCTCAAATAAATAAATAAATACAATCTTAAAAAGGAAAAAGGAAAAGAAAAATGCTTTCTGGGAGCACAGAGGATAGAGATGTCCACACAGCCTTCAGGGGGACTGCAGTGAGGCCACGTTCAGTCTGAGTCTTGAAAGGTACATGAGAAATTACCTGGGAGAACGGGGAAGATATTCCCAAATAGGGAAACAAGGTTCAAAATGCATAAATCATTTATCAATTTAAAAAAAGACAAATGAGATTTATACTGTATCTTATTTTCAAGCGTAGAGACAGGCATGTCCCTCTCATCCATAATTGGGTTTTTAGGTAAATGTCATCGTAAATTGTTTTATCATTTTGCTGACTTATGAGCTTGACACAGAGGCTGGTGTGAGATCTGTGGAATCTCTGCTGGTTTTGTCCTGTTAGACAACCGTTTTTCCCAAACTTGAGCCACTCAGGCTTAAAGATGAAATATATCTGGGCATATTTTGAAGATAAGCAGAAAAATCAGTTTTTCAGTGGTACAATGCTGATTTGCGAATTCAGTATTTTCCACGGAATAAATGTTTTTCAAAAATAACAAAGTTTTGTTTCTACATAGGTCTTTACATTTTGAAAATTAAAACTTTCAGGTTGAGTGGAAAATGTGAAACTCAACTCAAATCTTAAGCATTAAAAATCATTATTTTTTTGTTTATCTGATTTTCTGTTTCAACCCACTGCAGACGTTATTCCTATATTTTTAAGGCAAATGAATGTATTTGAGAGAAATGTTGAACTAGGTAACACATGACTTGAAACAAATCTATTTACCCATTTGCTGTTTTACTTAATCTGCTCTTGGTCTTAATCAGTACTCATTTTGGTTACCATTTACCTAGGTAGTTTATTAAGTGAAATTCCTCCCAGGTGGAATGGACTGCCTCTTAGCTTTTCACTTTCTTGGCCTGATAGTATAGTGATCTATGTTGTCATGCTCGTGAGGTCTTGGTGATGAGCCAGAGAATTGGTTGATTGCCAAACAGTAATCCAGTACAATTAACTATCAAAGATTTGAGCACTCCATTATTCTAAGGGATGGGACTGCAGCCATCTGGAAAAGCAGAAATGGTGATCGATCATCTCACTACATGTTTGTTTGGAGATACGTTTGAGTAGTAAAATTTATTATTATTACATTTAGATATTTCAACCTTTAGTCATCTTGAGTGCTAATTGTGTTAATTTTATTGAAGCCCAAGATAAAAATTAAAAGAATATGTTCAGCCTTTACCAAGAGTAGGAGTGCTTAATTTAGAATATGTACTTCAAGCCTTTTGTGGAATGCAGTGAGATATAAATAAATAAAATAAATATTCTCCATGAGAGACAGTTTGAAAATATCAAATTCAGGTGAGGAAATGTCTCAAGTAATCGATTGTTTTTTAAGGTATGTTTTTCTAATTTTATGTGTTGTGAAGCTATTTTTAGTTACAGAAACCATAAATATTCATGCAATACCTTTAAAATACTCTTTTAGCAATTCAAACAATCACTCATTCCACTAACAAGAATTTGAAGATCACGTGTTTTTTTAGGCTGTGGTCTACAATGTATATCGAGTTCATTACATAAAGAGCTGCTTTTTCATTCTGTTTTTGGTTTCCCTAAGAGCTTTTTTGTTTTGTTTTGTTTTTTTAATTTCTAAAGATTCACCTAATATTCAGCACAATAGGTAGGTAGATATATATACTTAGAGGTCAGTATCTCAGCACCTCACCCAGTGAAACGATATGATGCGCATTCCGCTGTTTGAATGGATACAAATTCATTTATTCATTCCTTTGTTAACATCCTTTATTATCGAGCGCCTATCACGTGTGAGGACAGGTTTGGCACTAAGGATGCAGGGTCAAGCAGATACTTATTTGCCTTCATGGAGCTCACAGTTTGAGAGTGGAGACGAACATTTAAAATCATATATCTGATAAATGATGGTATATGCTATGAAAGAGGGTGTTTGTGTGCGTGCAAACTTAGGGCTTTAATCCCCTAGTCTGGGGAGCTAACAAAGGCTTTTCTGGATCAGAAAGGAGCATGAGGAGTTGAAAGTCACTCTGGCCCTAAGTAAGAGCCCAGGGTTGACTTCTTGGGTTCTGACAGGGTAGTATTGTCCCAAGGGTGTTTGGAAATTTGTGGAGATGTTGTTAATGATCACAGTGATAGATGTCTAAAAACATTCTATAGGGGGGTCAGGTCCACCAGACAACTATAATGTGTGAGAGAGACAAGTACAGAGGAAGGTTGACCTGCATCCTAATTTCAATGAACCCATCTAGCATTCATGTTAAGTAATCAGATCTGTTTATGTGCGTTAGCCCTACAACCTACCCCTGTTTTGTACATAAAGCATCTTTTTAACATGGTCTTATGTACTAAAATTTCCAGGAATGCAACTATCAGGTATATCAAGGGAAGATGTTCTTTTTACTAAGAGTTAATTATTATTTAGAAAAATTGTGCCCCCGGTTAGAAGCCTCCTCATGAAATGTGAGTCATCCATGCAGTGCACTCATAACCCATGTGCGTTTTTGCTTGGGAATTCACAGTGACGCTACCTATGAGTGCAAGCAGGTGGCTCCTTCATTTCATATGTGGCCGCGCCTCAGCTTTTTCAAAATGAAATACATTATTTTATTTTACATTCCTGTTTTCTTTTCCATGTTACAGTTAGGTCATTATATTGACTTATTTATATTTTGTGTGTAGCTAGAAAATGTTATTATATATGACATTATCTCAGTATAGTTAGGAAGGCATTATAAAAAGAGATCCTTGGATCTGACAGAGATGAAAACCGCTGTTTAAAACAATATGTGTATTTTAAAATATAAATAAAAGTGCTTTAATATTTGAGCTGAAAATTCATTTGATTCTCTATTTTAGAATGTTTCGCAGATAAGACTTCTTGATTTTCAAATAAGATTCAGGAGCAAAAGTCTCCTTTTTGACTGCTTTTTGGCCTGATTTTTAGAACAATTCCTTTGATTCTGTACACAGAGAAATGCAGAAGGAAGCATGTTACAACAGATCATTTGGGAATATTTACATCGGGTTGTCCTTCTTGGGCTATTTAGTACTAATATCACTGGGTTGAATACTCTAAAATTGAAAGGTCATTTGGACAAAAATTACTTACAAATAAAATCAAGATTTTAAGGATGCTTTCTTGGAGTGGGTCTATTCCCCTGGAGGACAGCCAGTAGTTCAATGAAAACACTTTGAGATGCTTTATAAGAGAGTATTTTGTCTTAATAGATACCATCATGAATGAGTAAGACTCTATCCCACTAATGCTACAAAAAAAGTATGACTTGTTTCTGGTCCAGAACACCCAATTACATTCTTAGGACTTATAGATTTAGCCTCTTAGAGATTATAAGAAATATGAAGTCTGGAGAAAAGACACAGTTTTACCTAGAGGACAGTAGTTATGTCTTTATTAGATGTAAGAACTTATAATGACAAAACAAATATTGAAGAATACAACTGAGATTACTAGGAATATATGTAGGAGTAAAAGAAATAAGTTTCTTCCTTGACTTTCATATTGACTTTTTGTGACAAATTAGATAAATATGTAAATAGTATTTTGTAAGTTCTAAGTATGAGGTGGTTTTTTTTTGCTCACAATCTTTCAAACATACACAATACTAGAATCAGGATGTGCTAACAGGAATTTATCATGTGAAATCCAGCAAGCCTGAAACTGATAAAACCAGATGCATATGTTTTCCTGAGGTATGCTGTAATCACAGATTTTGAATGATCAATTCTTACACTATTTGTTGAGGCTCAGATAAATATAGACAGAGCCAATTTACATTCACTACCCTGGTCCCATCTTTTTTGTTTTCTTTCCCGAGAGAGTCTGGAATCTTCCGTCAAGATGATGCCAATTTATAGTCATCTTTAATACTGGGTCTAAAACAGATTTTAATCAAGTGTGTTGACTCTCAGATAGATGCAATTTTAAGCCTCCTACTTCTCCAATAGAATTAAAGCAATTTGCCACTTGCCTAATAAAGTCTACATAAGCATGAACACGAGGGAACAGATACTTAAAGGGAAGAGGGACATTATTCTTTCTCTGGAAATACCATCACACTACAATCTGTCCTTGAAACTTTTTTGCTCAAGAGGTGCTAGGTCAGAGGGTTTCTTCGGGCTCTCCTTTCTATCTCTATGTCATCTCTTTATTCAGCCTTATTTTTCTCATTGCTTTTTGTCCCTTCCAGACATCCAGATGTTGAGGATGAGAAGCGTTCTCATTATTTCCTTTCTTCTGTGTCAGCTTTCCTTCTTAGGCCCTAGGTTTTCCTACCCCTAATGTGGTGGTCATTCTCCGCCATTCTGCTCTATCTGCCCATCCTGCTGTTACATAAGCAATTCCCAACCCATGGCTCAGGGTTTCTGGTGCCTGAGACTTTGCAACAATAAGACCTTTCGATGAAAGAGGTGGGTCTATGTAAAACCGTTAACGTGTGATGAACGAAATCAAGAATGTGGTTTACTGGCATATACAATAATGATTGTAAGTAAGCATGTTTTGAGGAACAATGCACAAGTAACATAGTGGATTATTACTGAGGAAGCAAAGTGTAAAAGGAAAAATAGCCAAAATTTGCCTGGTTCTACCTAAGAAATGCTGGCTACAGACCCTTAGAGGAAATGTTTAAAATTTATGTTGAAGTACAATTGATATTAGTAATAATTATGCATGATGTAGATGCTGTTTTAAAAGTGATAATGAGGATGATCCATTGTTTAAAGTTACATCATAGCATAAGAGTCACATGAATTTTTATATGTTTTTATTACAGCATTTAAACTTTATATTCCTACGTTCATAATCTTTACTGTTTATTTCTCTCATTGACGGTTTAATCCGAACAACTTCAACTAAATGAAGGGAAGATTGGAGCACTGAGAGTGCAGTGGGGGTTCTCTCCGTTTGGTCGGATCCTAAATATAAAGAGTTTAGGATTATATATTCTCAAAAAGTTACATACGGAAATGTGAAAGAGACAGAAGTTTGTTAAGACGATTTTACCAGTTTCTCCAAGAAATCTCAGTGCCATTGGGATTAATTCATCTGAGGAGCAGGTGACTGAGAAACATTTGATACCTTTTTTCCAACAAGTTGAGAGATGTGTTTGTGTCAGTCAGTTCTCTCTTTCCACAGACCATGGGGTTTACACTGAAAATAAGGAGAGGTTATTTTCACCTTGAGATCTTCTTGACTGTGAGAGTAGAATTAAGCATTACAACATGCTTACCAGGGAAAGCCATGAAATCCCTATCCTTTTGAATTTTTGAAAACAGTGGTTTTAGTTGATTTAAGCGAAACCTTGATCTTGTCAGAGGCTTGAGTATAAAAGAGATGCCATTTTGAGGTTTCTTCGATTGTCCATTTATATTCATGTGTAGGGTTAGGGATTGCTCCAAAAAACGGCAACACTCTGAATGTCCAGTTCTGTCCATTTCCATTCCAGCTGATCTTTTGGAAGGCAATGAAAGTTTGTACCTAATTCTGACCAACTGTTAGTTGCAGCTTGCTATTCTTTTTTTTACCCTAATATCAGTATTATGATGCTTTTTTGACTATATTATTAAAGCAGAAGCCATTTCTTCCCTGCTGCCCGTTAAGCAGTACCTACCTATTGTTCCAACTTTCTGGGATTCTTCACAATGGATTCCAGACCTAGGTTAATTAACAACTCTGTTAACACCTCCTTGAGCTCAAGTGGTTCAAATACAGCCTGCTGAGACATTATTTCTTAAAAGGTGAGGACTAATGACCCAACTTTCCGTCACCATCTCACAGGCCAGTTTTCAATCTCGTAAAAATTTTAAGTCAAGGAAGCTCAACATAGAAAGTCATGAGCTGTCATAAAATACTATTCCGGATATAGTTGGTTGGAATTGCCTGGGCACTTGGTAACCTAAAATACAAGTTAATAGTAATTCCACCTCATTTAGTTGTGTTTAAGGTGCTTGAGAGTTATACTTAATAGACCATAAAAACTATACCTTAAGACACTACTTAAATACAATAATAAAACCTTATACAAAGTTCTCCCAGAGACTACAATTTAAAAAAATCTTTATAAATGTTAACTAAACCTCACATGTTTTTCTGTATAAAGTCTTTTGATTATATAAAATTTTAGATGTGCCAGAATTCTTAAAATCCATTAATTGTGGAAGCTATAGGTTGGTTTATGCTCCCGCCCCCAACTTTTTGGGTAGTTTGGGTAGTATATATTTAAATGCAGTTTTACTCAAATACTAATATTTTATATGTACAGGTTAGTATATCTTGAATGAAATAAAATTCTCATCTCTAATAAACAGACTTAGAATATAATCCTAATAGAAATCACCTCTAAGTGGCATAGGACCAAAAATGGGTAGCAGTTTGAGTTCTAACATGATATCACTGTCCCTGTATCATGACTAAATGCCCATGGGGTTAAAAGGAATTAAAATTCGAGAAATTAGACTGTCACAAGAAAGAGAACAGAACAGATTATTCCCTATTGTTGCATTTTCAGGCACAGTTTTTCTAGGTACTGCACAACTTTTATTTAATCTTCAAAACTATCTCATACAGTGGTTACTATGTCTCGTCATAGAAAAAGAGAAAGCTGAGGTTTATTGGTTAAATAATTTATTGAAGACCATATTGCTATTAATTAAGGAAACAGTATCCAAAATTTAATCTATCCCACTTCAAAAATCCATGCTTTCATTTCTATCCTAACAGGTATATGACATATCTACACTTAAAGAAAGAGTTAAGAGAAATCAGGAAAACCTAATGTATCTAATATCCTTCAGTGATAGAAGGCATGGCTAGAACATACAGAGTATTAAAAGTATAAACAAATAGGATGGAACTTTGAAAATTGATTAATTACATTCTAGTAGTACCACCATATTTTCTGGGAGTTCTGTGGAACAGTGTTAAAAAAGGAGAGGTTGGAAATTGATCATTTAGGCCAGCTGATATCGGGAGTTTTATGCAAGTAATTGGACTTTTTGTTAAGAAAATGTCTGGTTCTAGTATATATCTTAATATTTCTTTTCTCCAGTTTTAGATTATTTGGTGGTATGAAGTTGCCGAGAGCCTAATAAAATGAACACTTACATGTGATCACTACATGAATTAACAAGTATCCAAAAGTTACTGCAACTTGGATATTTAAAGTGCTGTATACCATGAGATATAAGAATAGTTTTAATTTTTGTCTCACATGAAACTTAAATATATGAATAACCTTTTTTGGGGGGAATATCCAATTTCAATTATAGCCTGAAAATTAAAAATGCTCTTATTTTCATGGCCATGGGTTGTGGATAGTATTGAATCCCTATATTACTAGTTATCAATAATGAACATCTCATGAGATTTATAGGTCTTACAAGGATCAATGGATTTAAAATCATGATAGCAAATTTCCTAATTATTTTCCCTTTTTTTCTTTTCTATCGGAATGGAGGCCAGCAGGTTCAATAATACATGGGAAAATATCCTGAGAGAAACTTTTTAAAATATTGATTTATTAAAATATTTTATAATGCTTTAAAAGTATTTTTAGAATGCAAAAAGGGGAGTTTTTCTACTTTTCAATTACTATTGAAAGGAATAATTTATTATCTCAAGTAAATGGAACTTTTCCTTCTCAAGAGTGAGCCTGTAGCATTCTATTGGTCCAGCATAGTTTTTGGCAAATGCTAGCAGTTTTATTAATGTAGTTTTTTTTTCCCTTGCTAATACTCGGTTACCCCCAATCAAAACCAAGCAGAAAGACTCTTCAGAGAATCAGAATTCCTTTGTTTCTTTCTCAGTCTCTGTCTCTCTTATAAAGATAGGGGTGGGTGGGTGTGTATGGGTGTCCGTGTGTGTGTGTGTGTGTGTGTGTGTGTGTGAACATGACATAACATGATATGAGGTGATAGAAGTGTCTTCACTTCACAGAAGCTCAGTTACTCATCAGTAAAGTGGAGATAAAATCAGATGATGTAAAAGTACCTTGTTTCACCTTATATTTATTCAGGGAAATTTATTTTCATCACTTCCATTTTCTTACCTCCTGAATTGACACTCTGTTAACATTTCTGAGTCAGGACAAATTATTTCGATAATATTTTGTTTTCCTCAGTTTTGCTCTAATGAGTAGGAAACACGGCTTGGGCCCTCCTGGCAGGCTGGCCTTCTTCATCCTCAAATGCCATGTTTTGTTGGACTCCCAGCACATCTTTGAATGTTGCCAGGTGAAATTGGTGTATGTAAGTCTTCTTAGAGAGCTACCACAAATATATTGAGAGGGAGAGAACCAAAATTTATTAGACACCTGCACATAGCAGCAATATAATCTTATAAAAAATTCATGAGACAGGTAGTATTAGCCAAATTTTACAAAAGAAATTAAGCTTGCAAAGAATTAACTTCTAAAAGACAATAGCTGGTGAGAGGTAAAACAAAAATTAAACTTTGAGCTTTCTATAAAACTTTGTTCTTCCAAAATACAATGGGTTGTTTGTTATTAAAGAACTGCTTTTCTAAATGTAAGCACGTTGTTAGTTAGTGAGCATGTTTCCTGGACATGACATTTTGTAACAATGGATTGGACTTTGGTCCTGTATTGAACACATACTTGGAGTAAAGAAGGCATATGTGTAAATAAGTGTAACAAAAGAGAGTATGTTAAACACCATAAGAGAGATTCAGATGAAATACTTTTTGGTTCCATGGAGGACAAGAATATTTCTGGTGGAGCAGTCAAGAAAGTCTTTTTCATTGAGGTGACATTCGGATTGGGCTTTAAATAATGTGTGGAATTTAGGTATGTAAACATAAGAAATTGGGAGGGGTTGAAAGAGAGAAGAATATGAACAAAGGCACATAGACAAAGGGGGAGCCGGTAGGGATTTAGTAAAAGTGGTGAGCAGTTCAGTTTTTCTGGCACATGGAGGGCAAGGTATGGAATAATTAAGAAAGGAATGTGAAATCTTGAATAATATGTTAAGGATTTGGGAATTGGATAAACAGGGTATTTGACAGACATGTTTTGATGACAGGACTGGTGTAATATTATTTAGGAAGAATATTAATGGTAACAAAGAGTGATAATACTAACTGCTCACCTTGTGACTGTAGTCAAG
Source organism: Ursus americanus (assembly GCF_024610735.1). Lineage (NCBI taxonomy): Eukaryota > Metazoa > Chordata > Mammalia > Carnivora > Ursidae > Ursus > Ursus americanus. The sequence goes on along the minus strand of NC_142135.1, from coordinate 54,642,157 downwards.
CAAACCATTGAGGGAATGTCACCAGTTGTTCCAGTGAGAAGTAAATAGCTTTTGTAAGGACAATGAGAGTAGAAAGAAAGGGAAAGATGAGACAATATGTACCAGAATAGGTAAATACGCTTTATTAGATGCCTGGGGCAGACAAGAGGAAGGCATCCGAGGTGACACCCACATTTCTGTTTTGTAGGGCACAGAAATGTGGGTGACACCCACATTTCTGTTTTGGAGGGCACAGAAGAGCAGAGGCAGGTTTAAAAGGAAGAATGGGGGGTGCCTGGGTGGCTAAGTCATTTAAGCGGCCAACTCTAGATTTCAGCTCAGGTCATGATCTCAGAGTCCTGAGACTGAGCCCCACATCGGACTCCATGCTGGGCATGAAGCCTACTTAGGATTCTCTCTCTCGCTCTTCCTCTACCCCCCAAACTCGTGCTCTCTCTCTATAAATAAATAAGTAAATAAGTAAGTAAGTAAATAAATAAATAGTACAATGGTGAATTCATGTAGGGACCTGTAGAGTTTCAAGAAATGATGGAAGCCATAACTTTTGGGATTTTAGACACATGGTTTGGGTTTAGAGAGAAAGGGCATCATTAGAAATCTTGATTTGTGAGCGATCTGCATTAAGGGGATAAACTAATCCATGAGAGAAAATGAAATGAGACAGCAGAGATTTGACATCGAGAGAGCATAAGTGAAATACCTGAAAAAAAAAAAGAAGAGGTGGTCAGTAATGCCATGTATTTCAGGGAAAGCCAGGGAGGTGGATAATATAAACGTTGTCTCCAAAAATCCTACTTTTGTACATGAAGAATGAATCTTTTCATGTTTGTGACACCGTCTTGTATGTCTTGCGTGATTTTCTCTTTTAGTTTAGAATTTGAGAAGTTTACCATTGAATCAATTTTACTTGACTCTACTTTTGGAGTCAAAAGTTGTCTTGATTTCATTTTCTTTGCAAATTGTCATGTATATCAGTGTCTATTGATTATAAATACATAGAGCAAAGATCTTAAAAATCAAAATTTTAAAGAATACCAAAAAAGTTTAATATTTTATGTAGATTACATTTTCTCTTGTCATCTTGTTAGGTATTCTATAACTATCTTTTTTTCAAACTAATTCTTAATAGCATACTCATTTATGGAATCGAAACTGGGGTCAGAAACATGTGGGACACCGGGCTTTTGACGTCTTGTGAACTAATGCTTGCTTCCTCAAAATGTAGGTAGGAGGGGCAAATAAAGACCATGATTTCTTTTTTTTAAATTACCATTCTCCCTACAAATGGGAATTTCTAATTTTTCACAACTTTTTTTTTTTTTTTTTTTTTTTGAGAGAGAGAGAGAGCACTAGCAAGGAGGGGCAGAGGGAGAAGGCAAGAGAATCTTAAGCGAGCTCCACACTCAGTGTGGAACCAGACATAGGACTCAATGTCATGACCGTGAGATCATGATCTGAGCTGAAATCAAGAGTCTGACACTTAACCAACTGAGCCACCTAGGTTTCCCCTAGTTTTTCACAACTTTTTAAAGCTTTCTTGGACCTAAATTGACACAGGTTCTACTAAAAGTACCATTGTTACAAAACAAATACATTTTGCTGTAAATAATAATCTCTACCTACACATCTCTTAGGTATCTCAAATTCAGTACATATGTCTAAAATATAACACATCCTTTTCTCCAACCTGTTCTTTACATTGCATCTCCCATCTCTGTCAATGGCAGCACTCTCCATTCACTTGCCCAAGCTAAGAACCAACGAGTTATTTATTTATTTTTTAAGATTTCATTTATTTATTTATCAGAGAGAGAGAGAGAGAGCACAAGCAGAGAGAGCGGCAGGCAGAGGGAGAAGCAGGCTTCCCCTGAACAAGGAACCCTACACAGGACTCGATCCCAGGACCCTGGGATCGTGACCTGGGCCGAAGACAGAGGCTTAACTGATTGAGTCACCCAGGCATCCCCAGGGAGTTATTTTTAATCTTCATTCTACTGCCCTCCAACCATATTCAATCAATCAGTCCAGAAGTTCTATCAAATATTTTGTCCTGATTCACTCTTCAATCTGTCAGGTACTTCTATTCTTTTACCTGTCGCTAATCATACTTCCTTATTATTCTTTCTAACCGTATTTATTGAGCATATTGCTATGTGCTGGGCATAAAACAATGAACAAGGAAGAATCAGTCCATGCCTTCATGAAACTTGCAGTCTGGTGGAGAAGACAGACACCTATCAGTCAATGATATTAATATTTAATTATCAATGATATAAATGCTCCAAAGAAAAAATACAGAGTACAACAGGGGAAAAAACGAGGGTAGGTTTCTTAAGAAAAAGAAAAGACTCTCAGGCTGAAAAGCTGTGACTAAGAGGATGAAGAGGAGTAAGACAAAGTGGAGAAGAAAAGCATTCGAGGCTGGGGGAAATCCGGGAGCTTTACACTTGGAATGGAACACTCGGAATATCTGAGATCAGGACAGTTGTAGTAAAGTGAGCAAATGAGGAAGATGAATGAACCAAAACTGCAATTGGGTTGAAACCCTATCATGCTGGGTTCTTAGGTATAAGGACCACATACTTAATCTTCAAAATGGAAATATTTTTCAAGTGAACAGGCAATGGGTGTTAAACTGGGAGTGTTCTGGGAAAGCTTGACCATATGGTCACTCTGTCTAGAGTTAATGTTTTAGATTTTATCCTAAGAGAAAAGGAAAACCATTGAAAGGTATTAAGTAGGGGTGTGAATTTATCAGATTAGTGTCTCAAATAGCATTTCCCTCCATCACCCCTGCCCTCTCTGCCTGCTTTTTTCCTGTTTCACTTTATTTCACAGCCTTTATCATTACCTGAATTTACATATTTATTTGTTTGAGTGTTTTATTTATTCTTTCTTCTTGAATTTAGGCTCTGTGAGGGCAGGGACTTTGTTTTATTCACTCTTGTATTCCAGCGCTAGAATGGTACATGACACATGCAATCATTTTATCAATTGTGAAATTAATGGGTAAGATTGCTTTTTCAAGACACTGTGGTTATTGCCTGAAGTGATTAGAAGGCATGAGAGTTGATAGCAAAAGACAATGGTGCACATAAAGAAGTTGATAGATGGAGAAATAAAGGTATATTTGCGCATATATATGCACATGGAGTGATGGTGTAAGTGTGGGTAGTTAAGGAAAATAAAGCATCAAGATAACTTCCGTCTTTCTAAAATGAGCCACTGGGTGAATTTGAAGTGCCACTAACTTAAACACTTGGAGAAGGAAGGTGGTGTGAAGGTGAAGAGTACAGGGGCTTCAGTCTGCCTGCCCCTCTCATGGACGCTGTGACCTTGGGCTGGTGGCTTCATTTCTGCATGCTTTGGTTCCCTCATCTCTAAAATGGAGGGTAGGATTAGTGCCTCCTCTGTAGGCTATATTGTGTGTATTAGATACATTGGAAGAATGTATATAAGACATTTAGAACATAAAAAAGTACTCAGTAGAAGTTAGTTACTGTGGGAAAAGGTAGAGGATACGTAAAAAGGGTGAAGAATCAGTTCAGTTTTGTAATTGTTGAGTCGTGGTTGCTGTGAGACAAATGGATATGCCAAGATGGCATTTGTAGTAAAGGAATTTAGCTCTCAGAAGAGAGGCCAGGGTGAGAGATAGAAATCTGGGAGTCATCTGAATATGAGTAATTGAATTTATTAAGGGTGTGTAGAACTGAGCTCCACAGGGCACAAACACATCATGGTGAGTAAGGGAGATTGAGAAGGAAGGTCAAGAGAGTGATGGCAAAAGGCAAGGGCCAAGACGAAGAGCTGCGCTGAGCTGTGTCAGTACTTTAACTGCGAGTTCAAGGAAGGTAATGGCCAGACTGCTCTTGAAATTCAGGCAGCACACCTAGGTCACCGTGGTCTTTGTGAGCTGCGAGCTAATCTCATCTCACTTCAACTTAACATCTTTCAGTGACTTTCCGAATTGTTGAGTTCTGAGTAGAATTTTCTTAGCCTGCCATCCAACACACTCCACATTCTTATTCAGATACACCTCTCTGCTCTTCTTAGTGCATCAGATATGACACACTTTGTCTTACCTGTAGGTGTTACACATGCTTTTCTATTGCTTTGACCACCCTTCTGCCTGCTGTCTGCAAGGACAATTGTGTGTGGACCTGGCAGACCAAGCTCTAGGATTACTTCTTCGACTAAAGTGGTACCTAAAGGTGCCTTTCATCTAGCCCTGTGGGATCTCCTCTTTCTCCCCAGGAGAAACCCTCACTAGGTTGCATTTGTTCATTTTGTCCTGATTTGCTCCCTTCGGGCATGAGCTCCCTGAGGGAATGCTGTGCTTTGTTTAGACCTTTGGTACCATGTCCAATGACTGTCATAGTGCTCACATCAAATATGTGTAGAATTAAAGAATGGTCAGGAAGTGGATCCCACTAACGTCTCACACTCCACCAAACCATTTCACAATCACTCAGACAATCCAGAAAAGTTGGATATGTGATAGATCCTGGTTCAGAAATATTATATTCAGATGATAGTCTGATATATTCACAACAAATTCAGATAAACTAGGGGTGGGCAGAATTGGTCTACAGGCTTACTGGATGATTTGAAATGTCACAGAATTATTATAGAAATCTGTAAATAACATTTTGTCCTATAATCATAATTAGCAAGTTGGTTCATTTCTGAGTTTAAGATTGACATACCATTTAATTGTCAAGTGCTTACTTTGTTCTAGCATTTTGACAAGTGCTTTGAAGGTGAAATCACAGTCTTCATATTCTTGATATCTTTTGGGGTGATACGAAAGACACAAACAAAAGGTGGGAGAATGGAGGGTTCAAACAGCTTTTTAACCCTGGAAGATGAGTTTCACTTTACTATCTGGCTTTGACATAATCTGTGTAGGGATATTACTTCACTACTGTGTGGAACACTTGGATTTTCCTAAATGAGCTGAGTAGTTACATTTGATTGTCCAATGTATCCCATCTATCCTTTAAAATTTATATTTATGGCTGTGGATTTACTCCATGTTAGAAATGGCATTTAGAACTTCTGCTGAAGACTAGAGGGAAGGTATACCCTTCTTTTTCAAGGACATCACTTCAGGCTTAATAAGTAGAAGAGTATAATGGCCCAAAACTATGGGTTTATGTGTGAGACATGACAGCATCAGCTGTTCAGTCAAACCAGGAATTTTCCTATCTCATCCACAGTGACCGATTTTGGGGGATGAATGAGTGAAAGTACTGGTTGCTTTGGCTTTCCTTACACTGGAGTCTAGTCCAAATTCTGGGCTCAGAAGTTTCTCGTCTGGGGATCATCAGATAATGATGAGTCATTATCATCATAATGATCAGTACCATGATGGCATCTGGGGTTCTGTGTCTGAAATGGCACACATTTGGTGGCAACACGCTTGTTATTATTAATCATGGCAGGTGATGAGATTACTGGGAAAAAATAATATTCTGAAGTGGTATGGTATCATCAGGAAGAAATGGGTGATTCTGGTAATCAGATTTGCTGAAGTTTATAAATTTTTTCCCATCCATTTCATTCATCTATTAAAAATACATGTTATTAATTTTGAAGGCTAATTCTAGCCATACTGGTGGACAGAAATCTATCTGCCTTGACTCAAGTTGGCTTTTGTGTGTTTCTTGAATTTTGGAACAATTATGCAGCTTCATTCTCAAAGTGGAATCTTACATAAACTGTTTAACTTTTGTGATTTTTCCATGAAATGGACGAATGAGAAATTACATGTAACCCAAATGACACATACAAAATATATACCGTAAGGGAGATACCTCAAGGCAAATGATCTCAAGATAGTATACTTTCCCATCAAAATCAAAATTTAAATCCATGACGTTTAAAGAGGAAGTATGATTTTTCCTGACTTTCACATACATAATTAAGTTGATATAGAACTTTTCGGGTCTTTGTGGTATTTTAGACATTGGAAATTTTTTTTACAAGACAATCAGTTTTGTAGTGGTCTGTGTGCTTGATTCAAATAGCAATGGATTTGTTTTAGAGGTACATGAGGCATGCTAGCAAATTACCTAAAACTTTTTGCTTTTTTGCATCTACAAACTATTATCAGTGATAGTGGCAGCTGATTTCATTCAGAAGCAAAAATATTTGCCTGATTGAAAAGATGTCAGGCAAATTTGAATGTTTCCAGCTAGAATCATGTGTTACTGGCTAAAGTAAATAATTTTAAAATTGCTTTAGCATTGCCCAAACGCAAAGTTGCAAGGCTGTGAGAATATGAATAGGTGTGTTGAATAGATAATGATGTGAAAAATGTGAGAATATTTATATTTAAATGCAAAAATCCATGCAAGAATCCAGCTGCTTGATAACTTACCAGATGAATTTGTTATCAATACTGGTCCCTAAACCACTAATGAGAAATGTCTTGTAAGATTTAAAATTGTGTAAATGCTTTGTACCTAAAACTGATGGGAGTAATTGGTAAACTGCTTAATCAAGTCCCACTTGGAAGTGAATGGGAACTGCAGGGTAGAAAATGTAGGCTGGGTAAGTAACCCAACAAGTCAGCAGAGTTCTCTTTACAGAAAGAAACAAAGATAGCAGTAATTAATGACCCTGACTCTGTGCCAAAAAAGCTTTCTTCTGACAACTCCAACTTAATTAAAACTTAAGACATTTCAATGGCCTCCAAAGCCCCTGATGGGGTGAACTCTTGCAGACTCGTGAGAAAATTTTGTAAATTAAAGGAAAAGATGTGTGTTACCACTAGTGCCATGACTCTAATCCCTGACAGTCAAAGAATCTATTTAGCCCAAGCCTTTTCTTTTAACCGGCTCACACCTGCAGGCTTCCTGGCACTTCCTCTGCACCAGAGAAGGCAGTTTTTGTGTTTTACGGAAGATCAGATAATAGGAGCCTTGCTGTTCCTTTTGTTTTTGTGCATTGTTCATTAGCCTGTGAGTGTTGCAGGCACACTTGATATGCTTGGCTTGCTCCGGAGTAGAGCATCGCCTGAAAGCTTTAGGTGGTGCAGCACAGGGTGAAGATGGGTTGGCGGAAAAAGTGAGGTTTTTTTTTTTTTTTTTTTTTTAATGTGAAAGTGGCTCAAATTAAAACTCACAGTTGATGGGGCAGCCTGAATGGCTGTG